>NC_089749.1:47371052-47453552 GCF_040412425.1 Macrobrachium rosenbergii | reverse complement strand
AGTAGAATTTAAGATAATAGAGCAGTAGCCTATATATTAGGCGCAGATAGAGGAGCGAGCAATGGGGGCGTTTGACTCGTGTAGGTTTTTGAAACTAAATATAACGATGATGATTGGAAGAGAGATGAAAATCTCTCTGAAATGTTTGGAAGCGGAAAGGAGAGTTAATAGAAGGAAAATCTTGTGTATGAAGGATTTGTTAAACCATTTCTCCTGTATGGCAGTAGTGTGAAATTTTAATGTGGTTGAAAAAAAAAAGGTAGGTACTGTCAGATGGCTTGCGCAGTATACGTAGAGTGAGAATTTAAAAGTTTGGGAAGTGTTTGGTACAAAAATATGTTAAAAGGACTAGCACATTATTGAAAAGATGGATCATAATGCTTTAAGGTGATATGGATAACTTAGTGAGAATAAATTCGTATACAGCAAATGTAGTTCGTGGCTTGTTTATATATAAAACTGCACAGTTAATATAAGAGAGAGAGAGAGAGAGAGAGAGAGAGAGAGAGAGAGAGAGAGAGAGCGCTTTTGCCCTGTTTCGATGGTACGACCCTTATTAGCTATTAAACTTATTGAATTACTGGCACATCACAACACCTGTGTTCGTGTTCTCCACCCTTTGCGAATTATTCATAATCTGTAAAGGTAGCCGAATCTGTCATAATCCTTTTTAGGTTGGACAATTTATCAAATCTTCACAAGCAGTGTGAACGAACAAATCGAATTGATGATTTTAGTGTGTTGATGTTTTATTTGCTGTAGGATAGTCTAGGATTGAAGAATAAGAAATAACAAAATAATACATGTTATTTGAGTGAGTCATTCTTGAGATATAATTCACCATCAAGAATGGAAGAACATACGAAATACAAATCATATTTATTATCAGAGTGAGAGTTAGAAAGTGTTAATCTTTAGACTTGACATAATATTGAAAATAAAGAGATTGCGGGGGCGCCGCACGCGCGAGAGAGAAAGAGAGAGAGAGGAGGCTGCATGCCGTAAGGTTCCACATGGCAACTAAGAAAAATCAGCCCACACATCACCTGAGAGCACCTTTTGTTTGGCCTTCTCACCCGACGGCGTTAAAGCTTGCCGTCGAGGCCAGTAGCAACCACCTTGTCAGCGAAAGAAAAGGAGAGAGAGAGAGAGAGAGAGAGAGAGAGAGAGAGAGAGAGAGAGAGAGAGAGCTACTTTCTCCTTAATGCAAAGTCTCTGTTCAAATAAAGTAATCAACTTGTGAGTGCATATACGTTCGCCGTTATCCGAGATTGTCTGAGATTACGAGGGCCGATACGAGGTCATACAGAACTATATGAGGTTCTACGGGAGGCGTAGCAAACGCAGGGTCTTGTACGCATTTTGCTGCGCTAGCCTTTTACGCGAGGTGTTCCTTTACTTTTTTCTCTCTCTTTTTCCCTCTTTGCACCATCCGCTACAAATAGATGTCGTTGCGCTTAACTAGATTACGTCTTTATGACTACTTTGTGTGTTAGTCTTGTGTCGAAAAAAAAAGTAAAAAATGCGCCGGAGTTTCTTCGGCGCAGTCGAGTTTTCTGTACAGCGTGTAATCAAGGCCACCGAAAATAGATCAATCTTTCGTTGGTCTCGGTATAATGCTGTATGAGCTGCGCCCATGAACCTTTAACCATGGCCAGGTGGTGGCCTGTCCTGTATCGTTGCCAGATGCACGATTATGGCTAACGTTAACCATAAATAAAATAAAATCTACTGAAGTTAGAGGGCTGCAATTTGGTGTGTTTAATGATTGGAGGGTGGATGATCAACATACCAATTTGCAGCTCTGTACCTTCATTAGTTTTTTTTTTTTTTTAGATCTGAGGGCGGACGGACAGATAAATCCGGCACAATGGTTTTCTTTTACAGAAGGCTAAAATGAGCTGCTGTTCTCGCCCTTAAGGATATGGAGCAGGGTGTGGGGGAAGGGAGGATGGGATTTACAAGGATGTCGTAATTAGTTTACATTTTTTGGTCACTGCGTTTTATGATGCTTCATTTTTTCGTGAGCAAGAATGTTAAGATTGTCGGTAATTACGTAAGCATGTAACAATTTACCAGATCTTTATGGAAACTTTATACATACATACATACATACATACATACATACATACATACATACATAACGTTCACACATAACGATCTAATACTATTACTGGAACAGGAACTTGCAGACTAACATTTTCCTTAACACGGCTTCCAGATCAGTGTCTTCAGTTAAAACTAGTAATCCCTTCTCTGAAATGAATTGAAATTTAGAGGTCCCAAGATATGCTATCCTCACCCTAGACGATTAGCGCCGTGGCCCATATGTTACGAAGGAATTCAAAGCAGTTTTGATGTAAAGACATCTCATCATAACTGCAGTGTTTGCAGTACTTTTTTTTTCTTTAACCAGGTTATATCATGTCTAGGTTGTTGTTACGAATATTGGAACGGTTATTGTTATTGTTAATGATTTGAGGTTTATCTTGTTTTGACTTTTTTATTGTCGTAGTAGCATTATCACGTTAGTAGAATCTATGATACCAATAATAATTATAGTTATTAGGGTAGGATTGGTAGTAGGAATAATGATATTCAGTGTTATTAATATTACTATAAGTATTATACAGTACTAGTGTTGTAGTAATTACATTATTATTATTATTATTATTATTATTATTATTATTATTATTATTATTATTATTATTATTATTATTATACATCTGTAGGTAAATAGCGAATAGAAGTGACACGAAAAGATTGAAGGTAATTGTAGGAAAGGTTATCTGAACGTCATATTTACATCGTGGGTATTTACAACCACCTGATGTAGATGACCTCCCGCCGTCTTTTCCTATAGGTTTACTACGTACTTAGGCGGGGAAGTCCCTAAAACTCACAACCTCATCTCTCTCTCTCTCTACTTACGCACATTCCAGGGAAATGCGGTTGACGTCACCGAGCGAAAATCCGCTCCCTCTTTTGTCCCAATTTTCGCCATTGTATGGCTTCCTATTGACGGCTCGTGTTTGGTTTGTTTTTATTTGCTTCTCGGTGTGTTTTTTTTAACACCGCCAACGAAACTGGAGAAGTTTTATGTTTTTGTCAGTTTGTTTGTATGATGGGTAGAAGAATGACGCTTCCTAGTGATTTATAGATTTTTACGAAATTTTGTCCAAGGTTTTAGGCCTCTTGGCTGCCAACACGTAAGTAGATTTCGCGAGAGATCCGGATCTGCTTAAGGCACCTTTATTTGGGGGAGTCTCTCTCTCTCTCTCTCTCTCTCTCTCTCTCTCTCTCTCTCTCTCTCTCTCTCTCTCTCTCTCTCTTTTATCTTGAGAAAACGCGATAACAAATGAATTTTTTGAGACTGTTGGTGTTCTTATGTTATTTTTGTTTGTGCGAATGACGTCACATTTGTTTTTGTTTAAGAGGTGTCAACTTATTGTTTGTGATGGAAGTCGCCGTTGTATGTACTTAATGCCACTTTTTTTTTAAGGGCGTAGCGTCGCAGTTGTGTTTGTGTGTTGCGCCACCTTTGTGTTTTCTTTTATGTGGCATCACTCATGTTGGTGTGTAATGTTGTCTTTGTGTATGTTTTTATTTCTTGCGTTTGACGTCTTTTTCATGTTTGTTTGCGTGGCATCGTTTCTGTATCTGCTTGTGGGTATGGTATTCATTCAATTTAAGCCTCAACTCTCAATAAAAAAGTATTATGTAAATGAAGCAACAATTTCGTTTGTTTTCCTAGTTTGCGACGTCACGGGAAGATCCGTTTTTATTTTTCAGCTTTTGTAATTAGGAAAGAAGTGGATCGTTGGGTTGCAACTTGTTTTTATTTTGCATTTTTCCTGCTTTTATTTTTATTTTTTTATGTGCAATTTTGTATGTTTTGCTTTGCTGTTGTCGTTTCTTTATCGTAACAACTACATATTGTTGTCGTTGTTCCTTTGTGTTGCAGCGTTTTTCATTGTTTTCTCTCTCTATTTTTACTGGTCTGTGAATGTTTGTATACTCTTGTTTGCTGTCGTTCATTTTTGTTGTATATTTGTACAATAGTCTCCTGGCTAGTGTTAATTGCTTTGACTTGTTTATGTAAGTACTTTCCATGTTTTAGCGGTTCCTTTGTGTGTGTGTGTCACCCTTGCGACCATGCTTACTCCACATACATTACGCAACCCGTCAATTTATGCCGTTTAAACTTTTTTCCTCTCATTCTCATTCAGCTTCCACATTGTATGCATGTGGGCGGACGTGTGATGATTTCTAGCTCGTGATATGGTTAGCCAGACTAGTACAGGTAACCCCCGTGCGGGCATAAAAGCGCCCGATGTTTTGAGCTCTGCTAATGGGTTTGATGGAGATAATAGCATGTACTGTGCCAATATTGATGGTAAACAAACCTCGAAACAATCAAGGAGTGAATTTCTCTCTCTCTCTCTCTCTCTCTCTCTCTCTCTCTCTCTCTCTCTCTCTCTCTCTCTCTCTCTCTCTCATGGTACTTCATTTCTGATCATGTCTTTTAGGTTTTAAATTGTATCAGTTTGTTGAGTTATTCTAATTTTGCCTCCACCAACGAAGCTGAACGGAGTTTTTGTTTTCGTCCTTGCATGTTTGCCCATGTCTGTCTGCCTGTCGGTTTGTCTGTCTGTCTGTTATTGACATATTTCAACAAAATTTTATGGAGGGGTCTGCTGTGAGCCAAGGAAGATTTGAATAGAATCCATGATGGATAGGAATCCGACGGTCTGATTTTCTTTTTCCTGTTGGAGAAGTGAGTGCTCCCTAAATGTTATTCCCTTTTATTTTTCTTTTTTTTTTCCTTCCATCCGCCTTCTCTTGTCTCCATGTTTGATCGGTAGCTTCCTGCTTTTCGTTATTTCTTTATCATTCTATGTAGAAATATTTTCTTTTGGAGTAAGCATATTCATATTGATTTGGTGAAGGAGGAATTCAAAATGTAGAAGTTAAGAAATATACACATCAGTGATATATATATATACATATATATATATATGTGTGTGTATATATAAATATATACATATATATTTATATTTATATTTAACCTACGTATGTGTTCGTGATTTAAACATCACGCTATTATTGTCACTAAGGCTGACCATGTATGCAATTACCATTCTTTTGGTTGCTCTGGAATTCTCGATGCGTAAAATTCCTCATAATGTCTTTTCCTCCGGAGGAAATATCTCTCATCTCCTCAAGGACAGAATTATTTAGTCTGAGTAAACATTTCCCCTCAAGTAATTTTTTCCCGGAGATTTTTCCCAGAAATTAAGAGGGAAGTATGTTAATAAGGGGGTGGGGTTAGAATCCGGATGATTTTCGTGGGTGCAAATGCCTTCCGATTCCTTTGTCGATGTTCTGGGAGTATTATTGTGGCCACGCCACCCTGTATGATAGTGGAAGGTTGCGTCTCTCTCTCTCTCTCTCTCTCTCTCTCTCTCTCTCTCTCTCTCTCTCTCTCTCTCTCTCTCTCTCTCTCTCTCTCTCTCTGGATGCATTCTCACACACACTCTCAATAAGTACCTGTGAATGAATGTACATAAATTTGCCACTCGTTTAAAAAAGCTATGCAAGAGTTCTCTCTCTCTCTCTCTCTCTCTCTCTCTCTCTCTCTCTCTCTCTCTCTCTCTCTCTCTCTCTCTCTCTCTGTATATATATATATATATATATATATATATATATATTTTTATATATTTTTGTATATTACATATTTTTGTATATACACACACACTGGCATATAAAATATTTATGTGTGTATATATATATATATATATATATATATATATATATATATATATATATATATATATATATATATATATATATATATATATATGTTTTTAGTTATAAATATTACTACTGTATACATATACATGGTGCGGCATAAGTAACGCCCTTTGTTTAAGTGGAACAAAATTAAAGCCTTTTTGATTATCCTTTATTTTTTCGAACATGAATGTATTGCCACAGGTTAATAGATTAATATAATATATTAACAAAATTAATATAATGCTTATTCGGTTTAATAATGCGGCATAAGTAACACCCTTTTTAATTTTATATCTTATAATGTATATTTTCTTTATTTTCTTTAATTAATTTGCTAAATCTTCATTTTTTCAGATATTTTATACAACCATGAGATTAACAAAGGAACAGAGAGTAAAAGCAATTCAATTGTACTATCAAAACAATAAAAATGGTGCTGAAACCGCAAGATTGTTATCAGCTGAATTTAACATCCCAAGGGTGCAAAGCCGAAATATCATTTGTATTGAACATTATTAAACCGAATAAGCATTATATTAATTTTGTTAATATATTATATTAATCTAATAACCTGTGGCAATACATTCATGTTCGAAAAATAAAGGGTAATAAAAAAAGGCTTTAATTTTGTTCCATAAACAAAGGCATTATATGCCGCACCCTGTATATAAAGGTATATAAATTCACTTTTTAAACATACACAAGAATATTTTATCTCTCATACTTACTTGTGTATGAATATATAATATAAAATCATGTAGTTGTAATCTGCATTTATACCTGAATGTAGTTTATTTTGACCCTCTCTTCCTGTGTCTCAAGTTTCTTTTCTATGTATTTATGCTCAATTGCGTGTGATATTTATGAGTTTTGTATTATTGATGTTTAAATTTGCCAATTGCATGTGATATTTATGAGTTTTGTATTATTGATGTTTAAATTTGCCAATTTTGTGTGATATTTATGAGTTTTGTATTACTGACGTTTAAATTTGAGCACACGCGCGTAAATTTAAACATCAATAATACAAAACTCAAAAATCACACGCAGCTGACCATAAATGCACAGAAAAGAAAAGAGAGACAGAAAAAGAGAGTTAAAATAAACTACATACAGGTATAAATGCAAATTACATACTCACATATATATGTGTGTGTGTGCACGTACTGTACAGTATGTATGTATGTATGTGTGTATGTATGAGTTCGTGTATATGTGTGGCTTTATTGTTCTTGACGGGTGTTCAGGGATGAGGTTGCTAGCCCTTGCCCTTCTCCACGCTGGCTGAAGCTCAGTACGGTCACCTGTCATTTATGTAAAGCAAAACTTAGGTCAACAGACACTCCAAGGGGTTTCATTAGAACTCGCCCAAATCGCTTGTCCTCGGTTGGTAATCTTGTGCACGTGAAGCCTACCTCCTAACCACATCAAGAGAGAGAGAGAGAGAGAGAGAGAGAGAGAGAGAGAGAGAGAGAGAGAGAGAGAGAGAATATACTCTGTAGTTTGTGGTCTGTGATTCCTGCTTCTTCGTCTGTCGTTCGATGGAGACTATAAACTTCGAGTTATAGACTGCCTATGAAAATAACGACCCTTCGATGACATGTGAGAAATTTTTATAATGTACTTAATCCTTGTTAATGGACTTCTACAGTCCTCGGAAACTTGATAGCTGTCTGGATCAGAATAAATAACTAGTGATTATTTAAAATGAGACCATAATAATAATAATAATAATAATAATAATAATAATAATAATAATAATAATAATAAATAATAATAATATTAATAATAATAATAATAATAATAATCCTGTGTACTATTATTCCTGTGGAATAATAGTACATATAATAAATATTATTATTATTATTATTATTATTATTATTATTATTATTATTATTATTATTATTATTATTATTATTCCACAGGGAAAAGGGGGAAATAATAGAAGCAGGAAGGAACAAAACTTAAGCACACATTAATAATAATAATAATAATAATAATAATAATAATAATAATGTAGAAATGAAAAGGAATTGGAGTAAATAAATGAATAAATTTAGCCAAGAGCAGATGAATTTAGACCCAAAACTGTGGAGAGACTCGACCCAGAGGTTGTGGCAGTCAGCGTCTTGAGGACACTGGGCGAATGGCTGGATATGGCACAAAGTTTAGTTGAAGTTGAAAGAATTGAAAGATGGGGATTATGATGAGAGTTGCAAACCACCTCCCCGAAAGTAATAATAATTCTGAATTTTTGGTATTTCGATTATATATTTTGATCAGATGATTGTTTGTTTTATTCTGCTTCGTATTACTTGAGATGTTGTGTGGAGTTAATAATAATAGCAAAACAAAGCTAGTTATCATTGGACACATATCCAATGAGTATTTTTGTCGAAATTTCATAATACAAAGAAGCTTAAGAATTTTTTTCTTCTGAAACCTTGGTTGAATTTCTCATAGAGCAAAATATAACAGCTCAATTATAATGTATGTGAAGTGGTCTGAATGTGTATAGAAATTCTTGAAAGTTCCCCAATTATTTTTAACCGTAATTTTCATTATCGTTTAAAAAAAAAGACAGTAAAATAAAGACGTTGATCACCATCCTAAAACTAGTTAGCTTCATTCCACATACTTAAATAGGGGCTGGTGGTGAGAGAAGCTGGGCCCGGAGTGGACGACGGCAAACTGAACAAAGAGTGCATAAGTAGACTCGATCCGCACACAAAATCATATGGAACCAAGCAACCAGGGCCATTAATTTGCTTAACAATCTTATTCATAAACGGTAGTTCCAGGAGTAAGATCCCTTGTAGGCATAAGGCCTGCCTTTTTCGGAGCGAATAATTGCAGCTTTTACCTGAAAACCCTCCACAATAAAAACAGAGAAAGTGAAAGAATAAGAAGGCAATTGTAATAAACTGCAGATCAAAACAAACAGAATTTAAGACATGCCTGAAAAGACGAGGCGATTGTACGTGATGCCTTTTTTTTGGACCAAAACTGTATTCATCGTTAATGAAATAGAGATACCTTTTTCTGGAAGAAAGGATGAGGCTGTTGATTTACTCTTTCGTTTGTTTTATGTGGTGCTAATTATTTTTCTTAAGGTAACTTCACTCTGTCAGTTGCTCTCGCACCTCCATTGGTTCTTAAACCTAAAAATTTACCTCAATAAAGATAGTCCTAGACTCCTCTGTGCCTCTCTTTATAAGACCCAGGACCCGGTCTCAGAACGATAGATAGATTGGAGCGAGGTAAAGATAGAGAAGTTGGACAGCCAGGAAGGAGGAGGTGAAAAGGAAACGGATGGGAAGTAAAGCAGAAAGCAGTGCACGTGAGGCCTAAGGAACAATATATTATTTAGTAAGACTCTAAACCATGTCAGTTGTTTTAATTATTGAAGTTTTGGAGAGTGCTAGTGTATTTTTTTAACAGAGCCAACTGATTGGGTCGCCTAATTCCATTGTAAAGCCAGGGTTGGAATTAATAAAGATATGAACGGAAAAGGAACAGCGCGCATCCTTTTTGAAAGAAAGAAATGTAAAGAATTGGGAGGAAACAGAGGAAGAGATATCACTCATTTAAAAAGAAAAAGATAGAGAAACAAATTTATGTTATGCCTTTGTAAAGACATAAGATGAGAAAAATAATAGTGACATCATTTCAGCACATCTATAGATTATTCCGAATTGTGTCTACTTTTATTTACACAATTTCTTATTGTACTGTCATTCCAGGTTTCTAGGTCATTTGTATGTATACCTGTGTATGCGTTTTCATGAGCGGAATCAATAAAGGGGGAAGGAGCTTATGTCAGTTGTAATAAAATTCGGTTATAATACTTATTATTTTTATTTTATATTCACACAACACGGGAGGGAAAACTGTTATGGTCGGTAGAACAAAAGCGGACAAAACATGTTTATGAAGCTTTCGGTGGCAGCAAATGGCATTTACCTTTACCCTTTCTTGTTCTGAAAATGCCAGTAAAATGTGTTAACGTGGATGAGGTGTTACGGCTGTTAGGGAGCTGGGTTATATTATATATATATATATATATATATATATATATATATATATATATATATATATATATATATATATATATATATATATATTATATATTATACATATATATATATATTATATATATATATATTATATATATATATATATATATATATATATTTTTTTATACACACACACATTGACCAGCAGAATACCTGGCTATGGATAGCCCAGAATTGTTTTTAACAAAGCCTGTTGGGCTTAGTAAAACCATTTAGGATTCCTCACGAAAAGTTGCCTTTCATGTCTGAACTGAAATGGTTTTCCACCGTGTTCATAGCAGTTTGTCTAAAGCCCAAAAAGACAAAGTTACACTCAGTCTGATTAGTATAATTAACAGTGTAACTGTGTAAATGTCATACTGCTAATTCATGCATATCAGATGATACCACTGGATTAAGTGAAACTGATAATATATTGTTTGGAAATTAAAAAATAGTTTTTAAATGGTTGTGATTATTTAAAATAATTTTGAAATGAGAGGAAATTAACGAACTTAGTTTGGTTTTCATTGTAGATTCTTCAGTAGCCCCCTTATTAGCACCTTATAAAAATGGTTGGGAAAATGGGAAGATACACGATCACAAAATCTACACGTGTGTAAGCCTATTATATATTTATTTATTAATTTATGTATGTATTTTTTTTTACAAATATAAAGTTTATGGTCACAGTTCTTCCGATTTTATGGTTTCACTGGTTCACAGTTCAAGGTTGGAAAATTTTGGCTTTGAATGAAATGACCTGACAAACTAAATTACATCGCAACAAAGTCCTAGTGAAAAGTTGCAGTTCTGGACCAATTTGTAATAGGCTAGGGGTAGCTGATTTGGAAGGAATATGGAATTAGAGACACACACACAGCTTCTGCTGTGCGCTTGTGTGTACTGTATGTATATATATATATATATATATATATATATATATATATATATATATATATATATATATATATATATATATATATATATATATTGACTTTATCACATACACAGTTGTTCTGTGCATTAGTAGAATTACTAAAAGGACCTCATTCAAACTGGATGGTATCTAATGGAGTTTTTATTCAAAGCTTTCTTGGACAAACAGTCCACATTATCATTGTACGGATGCTTGATAGTGTGGACTGTTTGTCCAAGAAAGCTTGTAACTCTTTGAATAAAAACTCCATTAGATACCATCCAGTTTGAATGAGGTCCTTTTAGTAATTCTAATATATATATATATATATATATATATATATATATATATATATATATACACGTATATACTATATATATGTATTATATTGTGTATATATATATATATATATATATATATATATATATATATATATATATATATATATATATATATATATATTATAATATATATTGTAACTAGGTGTAGCTGTTTTGGGAAATATGAACTTACAGACACAGTTTCTAATGTGTATACATATACATACATTATATGCATAATATATAATTATCTATATATATATATACATACAGTATGTATATGGGTGTTTGCATGTCTGTGTGTTTTGCAGTTGTATGTGTAATGATAAGCGCGTTCATGAAAATACTATCATTAATTTTTTCATGTCTTGTTAGTTTTTTTTTTTTGTACCATGTATTCTGATGCAAATGACAGATTAACAAAAAATTTATATGAGAAATTAGTGCCAAATTTTGATCAGTAATCTACAACGCAAACCAAGTTACAAACAAACAAACAAACAAACAAACGGTAACAAATAAGTAGCTTACAAACAAACAAACGATAACAAACAAGGAGATTACAGACAAACAAACAAGGGCCGTAACTGTCCGATATGTCTCCGATATTCTCAATTCGTTCACATACGCACAAACCGTTCCCACCAGACTAATTAAGAAAATGGTTAGTTGTTTTGTTTGCATGTTTGAAGGAATCGTGTGAGGTCGTTGACCGGCGAGAAGGAGGTGGGTTAGAGAAGAGGGAGAGATGTAGAGGGGGAGGAGAAGGGAGAGGAGAGGAGGAGGCATAGGTGGAAGAGAGGAGGAAGAAGTCTAGTGAGGAGGAAAAATTGAGAGAGAAACAGAGTCGGAAAATCGGACAATAACTCCCAAGCGAGATGAAGATAGAAATATATTTTTAAATCGAAAAATAACACGGAGAGAGAGAGAGAGAGAGAGAGAGAGAGAGAGAGAGAGAGAGAGAGAGAGAGAGAGAGAGAGACTGTCCAAAGTAAAGAGTTTGGGGTTATGTAAAGTAAAATAACTCTGTGGGAAAAACTATTAGAATGAAGATGATGAGAAGTGTTTATGATGACGTTGGAATCATAGAACTGATTAAGAAAATGTTTGCAGGGAAAAAGAACCGTTGGAAAGATAAGTAAAGAAGACTAAGAGGAAGAAAGTATGAGTGGGGAAGGGAGGAGCAAGAGGAGGCCTTCTTTTGAGGAAGGAGGGATTGATGGTGGGGGAAGGGGGAAGCGGGGTTGGTAGGTTGTGGTATTAACTCCACGTGGTCGTCGAGTGAGGAGGTATCAGAAACAAATGGCGTCTCTTTCCCATTTGGGTGTATTGGTTGTGAATGGGAAATGTGTAGGTGTGGGAGTAATGGAGGTGAGGGGATGGGAGGTTGTTCGTGGTGCTGGTGGCGACAGGTGAATTTAGATGTCGCCACACATGTCATCAGAACACCTGTAGAGCGTAAGGTCCTCTCTCTCTCTCTCTCTCTCTCTCTCTCTCTCTTTTGTCACAGATGTGCTTCAATGAACCAAAGGTCGTTCACTTCTCGCGCAGCCGAATTTTTAAGGTTTCCTTAGGCATGGTAACATCCCCAGAAATGTTTTTTTAGGGTTTTAGACGATGATTTATGTATATTTTGCTTATTTTGAGGAGCAAGAAAAATCCTGTAACTGACAATAATGATGATGATGATGATTATTGCTTTTGATGAACTTGAACCGAAGCCAGTTATCAAGACCTCGGTGTTTAGTTTAATTAAATTCGTTATTTTAATAAGTACTGAGATGTTTTGTGTATGTCGACGACCATTGCTAGGTAATTTTCTTAACTGGTCAGTTAGTCATAACGAGTCCAAAGTATCTACAGTATGAATAGTTGGAACAGATTTCCAAGTCTTGAGACTTCGTACTTATTATAATTCTCAGTTAATTAATTTATTGAAGGCTATAATATATTTGGTAAAAAAAAAAGTGTTTGCGCATGAGATGAACAGCTACAAGGGGCTCCAGTGGTGTTGACCCACTTTTTCATTCATATATATATATATATATATATATATATATATATATATATATATATATATATATATATATATATATATATATATATATATATATATATATGTATTTATATATTCATATGTACAGTATATATACATATATTTATGTATGCATGTTTGTATGTACAGTATAGATATACATATATATATATGTATGTATATATATATATATATATATATATATATGTATGTATGTATATATATATATATATATATATATATATATATATATATATATATACACACACACACACACATATACATACATATATGTGACGAAGAATACTTCCATCACCGTCACCACCGCCACAACCACCATATTCCATTCAAATGTTCACCTACTGGAATCAAAACTCCAATGTAAAATTACCATTTGTTTACAAAGTATGACGAGTTATTCTTGTTGACAACTTCCACATGACACTATTATAATAGGGCCTGTAATCGTATAAGACTACGTAATGCACCGACACCTCACAAGCAAAGGAAAGCGAAGCAAAGCAAAGCAAAACAAAGCAAGCAAGAGCAGCATGGATTGAGGGTCAAGATTCCAGAGCCATCACACAGTTAACCAACCCGTATTTAAAAGCATCAGCAGAGTTGAATGAACTCCATGACGCTGTGTTTGGGTGTTCGTTTCTGTCTTGCGTGGGTGGTTTTGGGGCTGAACCTGTTCTCCTTCTCCTCCTCCCCCTCCTCCTCCTCCTACTTCTCCTTCCTCTTCCTCTGTTCTTGTAAAAGTTTTCATGTTCCCTCCGGCTGTTCACTGTTGTCTTTATTCGCCTTAATTTTTCATCTGCTTTTGCTTCCTCTTCCTCATTCTTCTTCTTGTTCTTGTAAACCTTTTTCTTTATTTCCTGTTGGTCAGTAGTCTTATTTTCATTTCTCCTTTCTACTTTTTTTACTTCCTGCTCTCTTATTTCTTCTTCATCTTCCTCACCTTCTTCTTCTCGTACCTGTTCTTGCAAGCTTTTCCATCTCGCCGGCTTTTCACTATTGTCTTTCTTATCTTATGTTTCCCTCTTCCTCTACTTCTGTTTCGGTTTCTCTGTTCCCTAAACTTCTGACTGTTCCTGTAAGCATTTCCAGCATGTAGGTTACCTGATATTTTTATTCTCCTATCTTATTCCCTTTGTAAACTTTCCTTGCTTTCTTCCCTCGCCTTTTCAAAGCTCCTCGATATTTGCGACATCTACCTACAGTATGTTTAAAGTTTCTTACAAGGTACTGATCGTTTCGTCACTTAGACAGTTCCTGGGCTATTTTGGTTTGGGATTGGATGCACTTTTGGGAGACTGTAAAGAGAACATGGCCCTTTTACATAACGCGTTGCACTGTAGGGAGACAAGAAGTCTGAGTTATTGCTTAAAAAAAAAAAAGAGGGTACAGAAGAAAAAATAGGCAAGTATGTAGCTCTCTCTCTCTCTCTCTCTCTCTCTCTCTCTCTCTCTCTCTCTCTCTCTCTCTCTCTCTCTCTCTCTCTCTCTCAGAGATAAAGATGGATGAGCTCTGTTGTATTCAGTTTTGATAGAACGTGAAAGTATCACTTTGTTGCCAGTTGTTCTCTTTGACAAGGCTTAGCATTTTCTTCAGTCCATCAGTGATAAGATTAGGTAGCAAGATAAGCGGGAATAAAAATTTCTTGCTGGCTATCTTTTTTTTTATCTGCTGTCCGCCAGAATTGGGAAAGCACGCTTGCAAGGACCGCAATATGTGCATGTTAACGCTTTCATTCTCGACGTTGCCAAGACTAGAAATAAATTGTCATTCTCAAAGGTAAAGGCTGACGTTGGAAGGCATTTAGACTGGCTTTCCGGATATGTTGGACTATTTTTAGGTCTTTCTTTCTTTATATAGGCCAGCGAGGGTTTCCCACTGCCCTTTCTTCTCCCAGACTGGAAAAAATTAAGAAAATGCAGTGGAAAAGAAGAGGGAGAGGTAAAAAAGAAAGAAGGAAGAAAACAAGACTAATAGAAGAGGAAAGAGAAGATAAAAAGACAAGGAAACAAGAAAGTTGAATGAAAAAAAAAAGAGATTAAAGACGGAAGACAATGAGACAAAGAGGGAATAAAGTTAAAAAAAGAAGGAAGGTTCACAAGACAAAGTGGGAAGAGAAAGAAAAAAAGGGAAGAAATCGTGAAGTAGAATGTGAAATATCTGAGACCTGCCTGTTGAAGAATAAAAGGTTGTCAAACGGGTAAAATGGAGGCAGACGGAAAGTTCACAAGGGGAAAAAAAGTCACCGAAGTTAGCAACTGGAGAGGCCTACACTGATATTACATGTTATTTAAAGCTAGAGCTAAGGGCTTAAGGCAGCTCACTGGAGAAAGAAGTCGATTAGGTGTACTTGTTCAATTCTTAAGTATAACTGGGAAGTTGTATGACAGGATCATGACTGAGAAAGTAAGACAGATGACACGAGAATTGATATGGGAAGAAAGTGACTTTTAACATGATCTGTGGTTCATGTTTTTGTTATGAGGCAGTTGTGTGAGGTGGACTGATGTGAGATGTTAGGGAAAGCTCCAGGTTAAGAAAATTTGTCTTGAATGGGGTGTAGAACTGCTGATGTTGGAAGTGAAACATATTGGAAACAGTAGAGAGAAATTGCGAAAACTTGTGACATAGCTTGGAAGTGCATACAAGAGGAGAAAGTGGAGAGTAAGTGAGCAACCAAGGTAGCAGGATGGAGATACTACCTGAAATGTAAAACGCTCTTCCATCTTCTTTGTTGGACATGTATTGCGACATACACATATATATATATATATATATATATATATATATATATATATATATATATATATATATATATATATATATATATATATATATATATATATATTATATATATATATGGTTTTGTCTGTGAACCTGTTGGTTTTTATGACACCTGATTTTACACCTTTTCCCTAAGGAAATGCAGTTTGATTTCTTTAGCGCGCGTTAATGGAGAGGACAAAAGCACAGGAAAATTAACATGTACACTTCGAGATTGTGTTGGTATAATTATTATTAATGGCTCCTCCTGTTATAACTTATGTCTAAAGTAGATTCCCATAGTGCATAGTAACTTCTACATAATATATTTATTTTATATAAAGGAGAGAAGAGGGGAGAGTGTTACTGCTTTTGGGTCGGTATTGAGAGGTAACTTAGACCTTTATTGACCTGAGTTTCTCTTTGTGAAGTAGTAAAATTGATTTTACAGACTAACAGGCCGTTTCGACTGATTTTCTCTTACGCCTGAAATTAAGGTCTTCAATTTTCACAGTCTTGCTTGTAACGCTCTTACCAGCTAAAATGTGGTATGAGTTACTTTGAAAACGGCGAATATACAAAAAAATATTGAAAGAAAATGGATTTGAAACTTAATGGCTTAAAGATCATAGAACCCATTTTCCTATAACGTTTGCAAAAGTGATGGTGAGAAGATACAGTGACAAGTCATTGAACTATAAAACAATAGAAGGGCATCTTGTTGTCACATCAAAATCCAGATCCGTCTCAGAATCCAATGAACTGTCCCTAGTGCCAAAGTTTTTTTTTTTTTCTTTTTTTTTTTCTTTTTTTTTTGAGGTAGTTTCTGTACAGACTGACTGTCAGGTAAACAAACAGACGCCTAGAGTTACAAAAAGAGAATAGACGTGTAGTTTTTAGTTCGAAACTTGAAAGAACAGAATCTGTTTTTGCTATCACTATTTTAGTAGAGATTATATTACCTTTGCTAATTTGCTGTGTAACTGCTGTGGTTATATAAAATTTACAATTTACAAGGTGGTGGAGATTAATTGACAAGAAAAAAGGAAGATATTTTCTTTATTATCAAATGTTTAGGGGTTTTGGTGGTCATGGGGTGATGGAATTGAGCAGCTGGACAAGAGTATAGACATAGATATATTAAGGTTTGTTATTACTTGTAATATTAAAAATTATAGTGCCCTTGTTGTTGTTAATGTTAAGTAATAAGATGTTAATAATATAGTTACGTTACCAGATGTTGGTAATGACATAACTAAACTTATATAAAGTCATATTACTGCTAAAGGAAGAAAGACCGCTGGCTTCATATAAAAAAGCAGGATTTTAAAAATTAAATAATTCTCTAGTAACCCTGGTCGTGTGTGAACAATGCATTTACATAAACGTCTGCACAAAAAAAGATAGGGTGGGTGCCAGGGACGCGACTTACATTGGTAATATAAATATTTACTGGAAGTAGGGTATAGCGTGATTACATTTTTTTCTCCAGAAGTTTTAACCTTCTGGTCCTCAGCTAGTCTTTCAGGATAAGGTTGCTGGCCACATGACTTTTTGTACATGGTTCCAATTACCACAATCGTCTGACTGTCTAGATCAGAGCCTCGATGGCTCAGTCGGTTACAGCAGCAGCTTCGGACTTTGAGGTCTGTGGCGCGAGTTCAAACCCGCAGCCGACTGATCAGAGAGGCAGACACTTTGCTATCCGTGTAGACATCCCGGGATTATAAAAGTAATCAACGGATAGGTTTTTGAAAAGCAAATGGACTAAATACACACACAAAACAAAGCCACTACAACACCTTTAAAAACATAACAAACAATCGTCTCGAACTCGCCATACCCGCGCAATAACTTCTCGCTGCTGGGAAAAGATAAATACCGGGGTAAGCGATTGAGATCGAGACCACAGGTCTACCCCAAAAGCCAAATCAAAAAGTCCTTCAAAAGAAGGCATCGTGCTTACCCCATACAAAAATGGGAATAAAAGCACGTTAAAAGAAGAAGACGAAGAAGAAGTCTGACTGTCTAGATCAGCAGATAAATAGGTTTGAGTTTGTGTGTGTGTGTGTATCCAAAAAGCGATGGTTACTGAAAACGGATGGTGTACTGGAAGATGTAAGAAGATATTGGAAGTTTGCTCAATTGAAGTATGAATATGACAGTGACTACTCCCATCACTGCTTATTGATGAAAATGAAATGATTATGCGGAAAGCATTTTGCTAAGATATCGTCATCGTTATTGAGAACATGAATAAAAATCCGTAACAAGTAAAAAATAGTCTCGAATTATTTTATCCTTGTATGATCTCTTGTAAGTAAATATGACCTGTCATGATTGACACCAGAACAAGGAAACAAATTGAGCAAGTAGGCCAATGGAGCTTCATGCATTTTCATATCACTCTCCTATCCACTCGACCCTCACTTCCTCCCCCACCTCCCCTCCACACCCATAACTCCCCATCCCTCCCCTCCACACCCGTAACTCCCCTTCCCTCGGAACGAATAAAGATAAAGGAAGGACGTTGGGTGTACGTGGAATGGTACTCTAAGTAATTTATAGTTATTTGCCTTGATACTCTTTCCTAGTATGTTGAGCTCTTTTAAAAATTGACATGTGAGAGAGAGAGAGAGAGAGAGGTAAACGAGATCTTATTCGACGTAAACAGAATTTTTTCGTATTGAGATGGTTTCTTTTCATGACTTTTTTTAGAGAGACAGAGAGAGAGAGAGAGAGAGAGAGAGAGAGAGAGAGAGAGAGAGAGAGAGAGCGCAAATAATCGCCGGAAACAAAGTTCTGATATAAGGAAGTGGAATGTGAATCAGTAGGTACGTGGCATCGTTGACAAGGGTACACACAAATGAGACTTGAATGCAACGCTCCCTAAGAATGAATACACACACACACACACACACACACACACACACACACACACACACACAGAAAATCAACATACAAATAGGAAGCAAGAAAGCGTTAGTGGTGCACGGGTTAAAAGTAAGATTGCGCAGGTAAAAGTCGAACTCTCGGCGTTTATAACTGTAAATACAACTGTTCAGGAGGGACTCCCCTTATCCACGAGGTTCGATGAAAGGACATTACATTCAATATTCCTTAGTGTGGGAGGCTTATTATTATTATTATTATTATTATTGTTGTTGTTGTTGTTGTTGTTGTTGTTCTTCTTCTTCTTCTTCTTCTTCTTTTTCTTCTTCTTCTTCTTCTTCACACATTCTTATGGAACAAGTAACATGAGAAACTCTGTCATTGGAAAAGTACAGTAAAATAAATGCGGAAATAATAATAACGATAACTATTATGATGTAAACAGATTCTTATATAACAGAAGAAAGGGGAAACGAATCAAAAGAATAAAAGGTTAGAAAAAGACGTTCGAAAATAACTAAGACAGAGCGGTATTTCAAACTAACGTGTAAAATTATCTCGGTGCTTGGAGGAATAACAGGACCGACCAGGCACTGGGCTAGAAGGAGGAACAAAATGGAGAACCAGAACACCAGCAGCATATTTATTTTTTACACTGTACATAACATCTGCAGCAGCAGGAGCAGCAGCAGCAGCAACAAGAACAACAACAACAACAGCAGCAGCCAGGGCGGTTAACAGGTGGGAGATTCATAACATTTAGGAAACAAACGACGCTTCTGACGGAGGGAGGCCCCCCTCACCTGTGAAACTTAACGGGTTGGTCCCGACCGCGTCGTCGGGGACACTCGAATCTTGGCCGTCTGTACTGGATGTCATTTGCAAATGAGAGAGAGAAAAAAAGGAGGACCAGAGGCCTCCTAAATATTCCGAATGGGCCATTTTCTTCTCGCCATGGACAGGAATCCCGCCGACAGGAGGAGTAGCTCTGTTAAAGTTTGTCTTGGCCCAAGGCGCCGGGGTGAGCGACCGACCTTGCTAAGACGCTTGCCAAGATCATCCCCTCCTCCTCCACCTCTTCCCCTTCCTACCTCCGTCCTTCCTGCAGGAGTGTCTTCCCCCTTCCTGCATCTCCCTCCTCCCCCGGCAGCGTACCAGTCACCCCACAACACGGTTATCGTGGGAGAAGAGGTAAGGAGTGTTTCCAGAACTGATCCTCCGCCCCCAACCCCTCCCTCACGTGTGAGGCTTCTTCCATAACAACATTTAGAAGTCTGTTGACACCTTGCTCACAAATCAGCTTCTCCCTCGAAGAGAACTCGGCAATCACTACAGTCTAGGAGCTGGAATGGCCACCAAGAGCCAGCTTTAAATATTCCAAAGAATTAACCCATTACCTGCGGTTTCCAAAACTTGTTAATTCCCCTCCCTCCCCTTCCCCCCCAACAGAGCGGATAGGAAATGTGTAACCCATGCCCTACCGGAGCGGCCTCCAGTAGTGTTAAGGAGCATACCCCCACAAAACCCACCACCCCTACAATAAATCCCATCCAATAAGAAAGGGGGGGGGGCGTGGCTCTTTCATCTCCCTTTCCTTGTTCCCACAGCAACAGGATGTCCTCTCCGAATCCTCGACAACAGCTCATTCAGCCACCTAGATGATACACCTGTAACCAGTGGTCAAGTGTTCAAGCAATGAAGACCTTTCATCTCTTCAAAGCATTAAGAAAAAAAAGGAAAAAGATACGTGACCTATATACTGTCAGTCATTCTGTCAAAAGCATACTGACTTTTTGATTGCCATTTATGAAATACATCAACACTTCCTTGCCAGGAGAGCTAAGCTGGATCGCCTCAGATATTCTCAAGTCCGTTATGAAAGCAGTATAAGCATTTGTCTCCATGCGATGCTGGTGGACAGACAAGGAGGAATATTTTGCAATATTGCGCTGGTCCGGGATTGATTTATGGATGATCTGCTATCTACAGTTACTCTCCTTCTCTGGATTCTACCAATCCTTTACTCATTGCTGGAATTGCTTCTTTTTTCTAAAGGTTGTGATGTCAAGAGGTCTTATACCGAAATGTATTCTGGCACACGTGTGGTTATATGTATATAAACATATATATATATATATATATATATATATATATATATATATATATATATATATATATATATATATATATATACATACATATACATACATACAGTGTTTGGAAATACTGTCCGACATCTATTAAGTTATTCAACCCACGACTCAATGCACCTTTATAGAGCCTTTTTATAAGATCAGGTGATATTCGCTCTCGTGTTTTGTGCGCATTCAGCGTGTGAACTTCCTTACATGGATTCATCACTTGGAGAGAGAGAGAGAGAGAGAGAGAGAGAGAGAGAGAGAGAGAGAGAGAGAGAGAGAGAGAGAGAAATGAATCATAACTTGCATATCCAACTATAAACTAGCAGCGCCGTCCTTGCTTGTTACGCCTCGTAAATCCTCTTCCTCTTTTTTTCTCTTTGTTTTTATGCAATTACATTAAGGGTTCCTTTAAGAGAGAGAGAAAGAGAGACAGAGAGAGAGAGAGACAGAGAGAGAGAGAGAGAGAGAGAGAATGCTGATGTTAATGGCTTTGTATGTCTGGAATTCTTAATCTTAAGTTGGTGGCCGTTGACTCATGGAGTCCTAAGTGACTGACGAAATTGTACAGTATTTTGTGTGTGTGTGTTTTGTGGGGGGGCCGGGTTAAGGGTGGGAAAGTGGTTGATATCCAGGTACCCCAATGTATACCTGTTGAAACTTGAAAGAAAGAAGTAAAAAAAAAAAAAAGATGAAGAGAAAGAGAGAGAGAGACGAAGGTCGTTACGACCTTGTTGGCGATCGAATGACAATTAGTCCCATACCGACGGGTTGGAATGTCATGTGACTGCTCGTGAGGATATGTAATGAAATAATGATATTCGATGGTGTTTTTTGGTGGGTGGGGAAAGAAGGGCGGGGCCGGGGCTGGGGGGATCTGTAGGGGAAGGGTTGAGGAGTTATATGGGCTGAGAAGGGGCCACCAGGAAATGCGTTACATCAGAGAGGTTGTTCCTTGTGATGCGATGGTATTATTATTATTATTATTATTATTATTATTATTATTATTATTATTATTATTATTATGAACTTACTACAGACTGCGTGAAATACTAAGCTGCCTTTGATTCATCTGCTTTAAAAGCTGCTTGAGATTGTTAATCTTACTTGTAATAAGTCTCCTAATTCATATGGCACAATACGAAAAACTTGGTAAGCAAGCTTCACGGCGTAAAATAACCATATATATGAAATAAAAAACATAACCAGACATAAAATTTAATAGCATAGATACGAAAACAACAAGGGAATAAAAGTTTTTAAAATCTGATCTGTAGAAATTAGCTTAAAAAACTCAGGACAAAAGTTTTGACGTTATGTAAGCTTTTTATTTGACCTATGAGAGTGTGTATACCGTACTCATATAATTATTTAAATATATATGTGTGTATGTATGTATGTATATATATATATATGTATATATATATGTATTTATATATATTTATTTATATATGTGTGTGCAGAATCTACTGGTCATTCGATTTTTGTAGTCATATTACATTAGTATTTTGTTACTGTGCATTTGTTTCATTGTATGTAAATAGATCGCCGGAAAGGTAGGTATTTGAATACCTATGCTATATATGCAAAGGAGCGCGCTTCCGTGATGTGAGTTGCGACGCCAGCTTTCGGAACCCAATCAATCGATTTCTATAATATCCCATGGTTATGTAATGCAGGCCTCCCGCTCCAGTGACTCTTCTGAGGCCTAGGCGTGAGATGATAATATTCAATGTCAATTTGGTGGGAGCCATATCGTGAGTATAGGAAGCTGCCTAACGATTATTCGAAGTTATATCTTTTGAGCTCGTGCATATGTCGTGGTCATGTCGTGAGCATTGGGAGCCATTGGCATATTTACGTGATCTGAAAGAATCTGATGTTTCGTTGTCTGGTTTGAGTCCACGTGTGTGTGTGTGTGTGTGTGTGTGTGTGTGTGTGTGGGTGCTCATGCGCGCGAGTGAACCGCCTCGCATGAAAATGAATACAGGCTAAAAGAACGGAAATCGGCGTATCTTAAGGTTGTTGCACCCGGCCTGATTGGTTCTCAGGCATAGTCGTGCAGCCACTAACATGCAGAGAGAGAGAGAGAGAGGGGGGGGGGGGAGCCGCATGCACACGTGCGTAGAGGGGAGGGGAGGTGAGGAGGAGGCCTGGTATTCTTACGGCAACGCGCAGTCACGGATTCTACCGAAAATCACATGGCTACAGATGTCATCTTATACCTTTCGTAAATATGATGGATTTGCCTTTTAAATGTGATGAAAATTCTCTCTCTCTCTCTCTCTCTCTCTCTCTCTCTCTCTCTCTCTCTCTCTCTCTCTCTCCCCCTTGTCTGCGACCGTGTTTTGAGTAATGTTTATTATTTAGATTGCCTTTTTTTCTATAACATATGTCATTGTTAAGTATATTATTCAGTCTCACATTCTATTTATTTTATTTACATTTTTTTCTTAATTCATACTTTTCCTATTTTAGTTGATATGTATATGTATATATATATATATATATATATATATATATATATATATATATATATATATATATATATACATATACACATAAATCGCGTCGATTAAATAATCTCTTCTATGAATGGCGACCCTTTTGATCAAATACCCTTCAATTGATATTAGAAAGACAGGAAATTCACCAGTGGTGACAACATTGCATTCTCGGTTGCAATGTCGATTTGCAGAACATCAGGTGGTGACGAAGAAACGACCTTACACGACAGGCATTGTGCACTACCAGCCCCATTGTTGACAGCTGCACTGTTTATTTACAGCAACTGTTGTTTATTTGCAGTAACTACAGTTGGTGCACCTGTGTCAAGGTAATCTTTAAAAGCCCGCCTTCACTGCAGGTGCTCCTTGTGTAAGTTGAGAAATATAAGATTGCTTGGGTACTACAACTATAATCCTGAAAGCTGAGGATCATGTACACGGTAATCAGACGATTAAGGTGAATTACAGTTAAATGTGTGTGTGTGTGTGTGTATGTTTTAAAGAACAAATTATACAGTAAACGGTTGGAAGAGAGATGAGCATGTCCTGACAGCCCACATAGCATTTCAGACAATAATTATTCTTATTGCAGTCATTCGCTCATCATCCTGTGGTGGAATTATCGATTAGGAGACTGTTATGGTACAAGCAGTTTACAAGCTGTTTACAGGCCGACTTATTCGAGATTCACTTGGCCCATTCAATGTCATGAAGTCGTGTCCCCGTGGGAATTTACTATCTCGAATAGGTTGCTGTCATGGGATTTTTAAGGTCTTCAAATATGGCCTTCTTGGGGTAGTTGTCTTGCATATTGGCTCCACATGGGAATTCTAATGGTTCGAAATAATTCCAAGACTAATTTTTCTCAAATTAATGTTGGGAATTCATTTTCATAGTCAGTCCCATCGGGAATTTAGTGTCATGAAGCACATGTCAATGTGAATTCAGGTGTTATCGGATTTTTATTTTTTATTAAATACGTTCCCCATTATAATTTGGTGTCTTGAAATAGGGCCCGTGGAAAAGTAACGTTTTGAAATAGATGCGGCTATAAGAATTTTGTCTTGAAATATGGCCCAGTAGCAAGTTAATGTCTTAGGTGCATGTCTTTATGGTAACCTAGTACTTGAAGTAAGGGCCATCTGAATATAGTATGGCGACGCGTTCCGAATGAAATTCAGTATCTTGGAATCGATGTCACTATAGGAACTTAATATCTTGGAATAGAGTCTTCGTCATTTTTTAATGAAATCGAACACGGTTTTGATAAATTTAAATGTTTTGAGGGAGGGACACCGCCAGAATTTCATGGCAGGAATTAGGGCCCCATAGGAGTTCAGTGTCTTTAAGGGTCTGTGGGAATTTATTGTCTTGTGAGTTGAGTCCTATGGGAATTTTATATATGAAAATTCATTATCCATGGTAGAATTTGTCTTCTAAACATTATTGCCACGATGAAAATTTCATGTTAAGGAACAGATAACTCAGTAAAAAATTAAGCTCTGAAGAATTTAACCTAGATGCAGGAGCTTTAGGACTCTAATGTCTTGGAAAAAAAAAGACATGATAGGAATTTAATGAACAGTAAACATTTTGCACCCAGTCCTTTCATGGCCATTGAGGGAATGAATCATAACATGATTAGCGCTCCGTACGCGTATGTACGCAGCTAAGCATGCGTATGAACCACTGATTGCCCCGTTTAATTGCCTCATTACGCTCGGTTATCTAGAAGCGGTTATAACGACTTAATTGTGCGTAAATCTTATGACGTCACGTTTGACTCGACTTTGCGTCAACGTTTGAGGTAGCAACTGTCGGTTTGTTTTGCTGGTTCTTTGTGGGAATAACAGGTGAAATATCCATTCACATACGCGCGCACAAGCACACTATATATCACACACACACACACACACACACACATATATATATATATATATATATATATATATATATATATATATATATATATATATATATATATATATATATATATATATATATATATATATATATATATATATATATATATATATTATATATGGGCCTATGCACTTTATATACAAAAAAGTGCATTAACTCAGAAACATAACCACAGTACACATCATCCCTTACATTATATATATATATATATATATATATATATATATATATATATATATATATATATATATATATATATATATATATATATATATATATATATGTATAATGTAAGGATGTGTACTGTAGTTACATTTCTGAAGTTAATGCACTTTTTATATCCCCTCTAACGAAAACATGAAAGAGCGCATTAAAACCCCAGGGGATAGAAAGTGTGGCAAAAGTAATATGAACACCTAAAGTCAGGTGTGATGAGTGCTCACGCGCGTGATGTTAAATCGCGTCCAAAAGGAAAAAGTTGTGATGTAAATTGAGAAAACGCGCAGAATAACAACGCTAGAAACCGCAGACGAAGACTTTCTCAGGGTACGGACGGACCACGTGTAGTTGCCTGTGTGACGTCATGACTTAGTTTAGGCCAGCGTATCTGGTTTTGGTCGGTGCTAACTGGACACATCTGTGTTAGAAGCTTTAAATGTCTGTGCATTTGTCGCTGTTGCTTTTCTGTTCCCCGGGTGATTAGCGCTCCGGAATATCCCCAGACATTAGGAAAGTACTGCACGTGCCGGGCCTGAAGCAGTCGTCCTCGACCATGATCCTCTATTTTTTTTATTTATTTTTTTTTTAATATCTGAATGTCTGCGGCTTCATAAATAAAAACATGACTGGATAAAAGACTTCCGTTTCTTGTGTCTTATTCGGTTGCTGACTATTGTGATCGTTTAGGATATTTGGGGGTGGGGCGGGGATGGGCTAGAAGTTTAGCTGAAGTTCCGCCAAGTTCTGGTGGAGTTCGGCAACATAACCTTAGATTCTGTCACATTCTGGATGAATTTCGATCGCATTCTACTCATTTATGGCCATATTATACGGTCAAGTTCATCCACATTCCGTTCAAGCTCAGCAACATTCTGGTCGTGTTCAGTCACACTTTGCTTGCGTTCGGTCGCGACATTTTAAACTAAATTCAACTTTAGCATTCGGCCATCAATGGTTCGTAGTTCAGTCACAATCTGTTCAATTTCAATCATATTAGATTCAAGTTCAGTCGGATTCAGCTCAGGCTTACTCGTATTCTGTTCAGCTTCGGTCACTTTTTTTCAGGTTCAGTCATATTCCATTTAAGTTCAGCCACATTCTTTTCAAGTTGAGTTATATTCCATTGAAGTTCAGTCATTTTTTTTTAAGTTCAGTCATATTCGGTTCAAGTCCAGTCATATTCTTTTGAAGTTGAACTATATTCCATTCAAGTTTAGTCTCATTCTTTTCAAGTTCAGTCTATTCCATTCAACTTCGGTAAAATTATTTTCAAGGTCAGTCTTATTCTGTTCACATTATGTCATATTCGATTCAAATTCAGTCACATTCCATTTAAGTCCAGTCATATTCCATTTAAGTTCAGTTATATTCCATTCAAGTTTATTCACATGCCTTTCAAGTTCAGTCATTTTTATTTAAGTTCAGTCATACTCTTTTCAAGTTCAGTCATTTTTTATTGAAGTTCAGTCATTTTTTATTTAAGTTCAGTCACATTCTTTTCAAGTTCAGTCATATTCCATTAAGTTCAATTATACTCCATTCAAGCTCAGTCACATTCTTTTCAAGTTCAGTCATATTCGAATCAAGTTCAGTCGCATTCTTTTCAAGTTCAGTCATTTTCAATTCAAGTTCAGTCACATTCCGCTCAAGTTCAGCGCGGCTACAAGATCATGCTCAGATGCCTCTTCCTCATCCGTGACAATCCGAGGTGAGCGAACTCAGGTGAACGCACTCCTCCTCCTCCTCCTCCTCCTCCTCCTCCTCCTCCTCCTCCTCCTCCTCCTCCTCCTCCTCCTCCTCCTCCTCCTCCTCCTCCCTAGTTTTCGGCCCGACAAAGAAAGGAAAAACAACCTCTCTGGGGAATCAGTTTTGTTCGCCAATTGATTCGGAGACAACCACAGTGAATGGATGTGGTCGTGGTCCTCTCATCCGCTTTTCAAAAGACTATTTTCGCATCCTCTGGTAAAAAGAAAAATAAATAAATAAAAAGACGCCTGCTGCTTCAGAGGGCAAGAACCTGTGCTGTTCTATATCGAAGATCATTTTAGTACCTGGCGTTCGTGACCACTGTTGTTGCCCCGCAAGTGCTGCGGAAATAAATTAGTATGTAGGTCGACTAGTCGGCCATTCTGTGTGTCGATCTATCCCTTTCTATACTACTTTAATAATAATAATAATAATAATAATAATAATAATAATAATAATAATAATAATAATAATTAATGAGTAACAAAGAAGATTAATGAAAAAGAATAAAATTTATGTTGGGTATTAAGTCTTTGTATGAAAGACAGTTGCTTGACGTAAGTTACACGTGGCGTCGTATTATTCAAGGTCGTCAGAGCTGAATACATACATATATGCATACACACACACACACACGCACACATATATATGTGTATGTGTGTCTACGTGTCTACACATTTAATTTTTTTCGTGACAGATTATTATTATTATTATTATTATTATTATTATTATTATTATTATTATTATTATCAACATGTATCTCTTTCTGTAAGTGCTTCCTCGGCGTGTCTGGATTTTTCTAAATGATGTGTGCACATGTATAATAATAATAATAATAATAATAATAATAATAATAATAATAATAATAATAATAATGCAGAGACAACAAACGAGTTTTCCTGCAATTGCTGCAACGTGATTATCCCCTAGGGCAAAAATAATAATAAAATTCTTCCTGTTCGCAATGTTTACACACATGATTTGAGGTGAAGACTTGGAAACGCGTCCATTTCCAGCCGAACTTACAAGCCCTGAATAATAATAATGAATTTAACAATATATTGCAAGGTATCCTTTTTCAACCAATTAATTTACTCTGCATAGATAAAAAAAAAAAAGAAATTGGTCTTTGTGTTCCTTAGAATGCAAGACCTACCAAGCAATAAAAAATATTTGATTGTCATCATCGTAAGTTCATTTACATGGGTGCAGGTAACAGTTTGCTCAGCATACCCAACTAGATTTCAATGAAATGTCGGTAGATATCCAAATTATAGAAAATAATTATTCTTGTCTTCTAATCACTAGAAATCTTCCAACAAAGAATAATATTCATTTCTCTCTCTCTCTCTCTCTCTCTCTCTCTCTTCAAAGAGACCGATTTTTTTTCCCTGGGTCCGCCGTACCACAACTACTTGTTGACTAGACGTCTCCCAAAAACTGCAGAACGGGCTCATGGATTGCATAGCAATCGAAACCCAAAACCGCTGAGAGAGAGAGAGAGAGAGAGAGAGAGAGAGAGAGAGAGAAGGATGACTGAGATGTTGATGATTAACGGTATGATACTTTCATCACAGTTTGTGCCCATTGTTCTCGTGTATTTCAGAATCGTTTTATAATGGATAGATCCTTATTCATAGCCACTGTGTATATTCTGTATCAGGTTAAGGGAACTCACATGTTTGCTGTCTGATAACATGTAAGAGGGGGCGGGCGGATTGGGGAAGAAGGGGGCTTGGTGTTCGTTACCGTGTTTGGTAAGGAAAGAAGTTGAGAGAGTCTGTCTACACACACACACACACTCACCCACAAAATTCAAGTATCTCGTTTTTTTCTATGCGGGTCGTGTCTGTCGGTTATGGAATTCGTTTATGGAACTTCGCGATAAAAAATAAAACTTGTGTCGAATAGTGATAATAGTAATGATTTCATCAACCAACTGTTTTTTCGCGATTGGGGTTGGCTGGGTCCCGAAGGCGATACCCTTTTCCAGGAAAGATTTCGGAGGTGAGGTTGTTAGCTTATGCCCTATCCCACTGATATTCATGGAGTTTGTCATTAGTTGTTGGTAACCTAACAAAGTACAGGCCAGAACCGACGTTGCTTTGATGATCAAACGACCAGCGGCATATAGTTAGTAGTAATAAAAACTTGATATCCTCCGGCCAGCAGATGTCAAATAAGACTTAACACGTAACTGTTCTCGCTGAAGTTGTCCTCTTCTTGCAAGTTTGCTGAAGGTCCTTATCGACAGGCTTCAGAATAATCATGCTTTCCTTAGCCTTTTAACTTTTACATACATGGAAATTCCAAGTAATATATATATATATATATATATATATATATATATATATATATATATATATATATATATATATATATATATATATATATATATATATATACGTTTTTATATATATATATATATATATATGTATATATATATATATATATATACATATATATATATATAATATATTTATAATATATATATATATATATATATATATATATATATATATATACATATATATATATATATATATATATATATATATATATATATAAATATATATATATATATTAGTGAAAAGGTTAACTTTGCTAAGAAGATGGGTCAGAGTATTTTGAAGTGGACGACTCTTAAGTTGGTGAAAGGACTGTAGTACAATTGAAGAGTATAGGAGGAAGAGGAGAGAGCCTTGAAAGTGGAGAAAGGAGGTATTGAAAGGAAGGGCTTTGGTACCCAGGAGGCCCAATAGAACATGCAAAGTAGCAGGGATGAATGGCGCAGAGAAAAGTTATTTGATGTAATTTGTAATAAAGATCATAAGTTAAATATAAATTGACTTGGCAGTACAAATTGGCGCCTGACAAATATGGTCAAACCATGATTCGCTAATTTAATGTATTAAAGAGACTGAAGCGTCCAAACTGCATGTATTGGTGACTGTTTGACTAAATAATTCAGATTATTTTAATAGTATAAAACAAAATCGCAACAGCGGTGGTCTGTTACGCCGTGTAACACTTCTTAAATGTGGTTAGCAATAGGAATCATCATAATTTTGTTATGTGACATTATTAATATTCACGCATACCTATTTATATTCAGAACCCTTAGAACCAAGCATTATTGTGTAAACAAAATAAAAACCTATTGGCAACAATTGATAAATAATAAGCAATAAAAACGAATTGGCAGAATTGATCGTCTCAGTAAATAGAACGGAGATGTTTGTGTATTGAAGATCCACACGGCAACTAAACGGGGAGGGACGGGGATTTGGGTGGGGGAAGAAGTTGAGGGTCGGGTGGGGTTCAGGAGAGGTTGTTTGTTACGGCGCGAGTAACAATGGGTCACAATGATGCCTCAGAGTTCGGGTGTGAATTGCACACCACCTCGTGTGCTGGAGAAGCTTCTCGGTAATCATAGATGCATCTCGCCCGTCCAGGAATCGGGGGAACAAACACTCGGGAGATGCTGACGCATCGTCACAAGGCCCGGTGTTAGATCTAGCACGCAGTTACGTAAATACGTCAGGGTAACTTCACTTCGCTTTTCGGTTTGGCTTTTGCTGTCATTGTTTATGTTGGTGTTGCTGTAATCTTTTGTTATTGTTGACGTTAATTTGGTTGAGTCAAGTTTTTGTATATAATGTGCGTGTGAAGTCGCACACAGACAGACACACTACTGTGTGTGTGTATATATATATATATATATATATATATATATATATATATATATATATATATATATATATATATATATATATATATATATATATAATGCGTATGACGTCTCCATACGTTTAAAATCGAAATTAACGTTGCTATAATCAAAGTAACGCCAGTGACACTAGCACGCAATAAGATTATTAAAACCTTTTTATGGGATTTTATATCCGTAGAGTTTCTTGAGGTTATAGGGTACGGAGGAAAGGAATCCCCTATTACGAGCCATATGCTGTAAAAGATTGTCGTCACCAGAGCACAACGCCATACTTCACAATGTATTTGTGCAATATAAATTGGCATATTTCTTGTTTTATTAATGATTTAATTCAAAGGCTAGTGCTTGGTGCTTATAGAGACACTGGTTAATCGAAAGTTTTAATAGATTTTTTTTTATCGTTTTGGAATGAGAGAAAATATTTTCGTGTGTGTGTGTGTGCTTCTGTGAGAGAGAGAGAGAGAGAGAGAGAGAGAGAGAGAGAGAGAGAGAGAGAGAGAGAGAGAGAGAGAGACGTGACGAATAATAAGTAACTATTTCTGCCGACATATGTGCAAGCAAGCACTGCAGTTGTTAGAAGTGAGAATAAAGTAGACCCTCTTAGCATAAGCTCTTGCAATCGCTGACGATGCCTCCGGGAGATATTGACGGTACAGAAATCCTGAATGAAAAACTCTGGATTCGGATGTTCTCCCCAGGAAGCACGTCATTACATACTGTAGGACTCAGCTCTTTGCCCGCCTGCGCAAGAATGCTACAGGTGAAGGACCCCGGCTTGCAAGCACATGAGTAAATGTGTAAGCAATCTTTTCTGTTTTCTCTGGCGTCTGCGAGCTGCATTGCGAGCGGAGAATTTTGCCCTGTTGGTTGTTTATAAGACGATGATGACGGGATTTTTCATGAATTCAGTCATGCTCCATGGCGTTGCTTGTACTTGCAGTTTTTCTTTCAGCTCTCTCTCTCTCTCTCTCTCTCTCTCTCTCTCTCTCTCTCTCTCTCTCTCTCTCTCTCTCTCTCTCTCCCCGTGTGTGTGTGCATTTTGTTTTGAGAGAAGCGAATGTTTTATCGTTTGCATAAATGGAGGGTGGCGACCAATAACAGTCTCAATTATGTAGATATTTTACCATTGAAAAGTACTTAACATTCATCTGTGGTAACTACGAGTGCATAAATGTATGAGCAAGACTGTATGCTGTTACTAGGCTAGCTGAATCTCAGAAGATAAAATGCACATTTAGCAAAAATAACTCACAGGAAATGCAAGCACAAAGTTGGTAACGTACAATAAAAATTCCGTCTCAACACACATGGCAACTCAAACAGAAGTCTTTGAGTCACAAGCGTATATAACATTTTTATCAGTGATTTTTTTTTTCTGCACAGTAATTCTTATGACTTCCCCAGGTGAGAACATCCTTGTCTTGTCGACTCGAAATGAATGAATAATCAGGATTTGCAAGCTCTTTATAATCATAAAGTAAAGCGGTGTCTGCCATCATTGCCTTCGGAGGCTATCTGTATTCCGAGGTTTGTGCTTGCGCACAATTTGTATTTTAATCCATCATTTTGTCAGGAAGACAGTGTGTGTGTGTAAGGCCATGCTGGTTGAGAGAGAGAGAGAGAGAGAGAGAGAGAGAGAGAGAGAGAGAGAGAGAGAGAGAGAGAGAGAGAAAGGCCTTCGACTTTGCCAGTCTTGCAATTTAACGCATGACCACTCTTTCCTCCCCTCCCCCCTACCCCTTCCCATTCCTCTTCTGCTAGTTTTCCCCTCCCTCATCGTGTCCCTCCTTCGCGCCAGACCTTGCAGAGTAAATAGTCAAAACCGATCATGTCTCCACGGTATGAACTTCCCCCTTCCCCGGTTAACCTCCCCCCCCCCCTTCCCCTTACTGCAAGTTGAGTCTGTGACCTTCTCTTTTACCCGAAGCAGTTTTTGGCGAGATACCTTGTTTTGGCACACCTTGTATCATGGATGGCCTACTACTCGCGGATGCGTGCCGCCTGTTTCGAGTGTTGCTAGGCGTAGGATTAGGGGAGGCTGGGGATGGTCAAGGAATAGGAAGTAGCCGGAGAATGAGGCGAGTTCTAGCGTAATCGTCATCAGCAGCATAAGAAGAAGAAGAAGACGAAGAGGGAGAAGAAGAAGAAGAAAAAAAAGAAGAAGAAGAGTAGGAAAACGACCAAGAAGCAGGAACCTTCTGAGAGAGAGAGAGAGAGAGAGAGAGAAGAAACGGGAAAAGCAACTTTATGTAGAGAGGGAAACAAGGAACAGCTCAAATGGGAGGGAAAATAGGCCTAGAGATGTAAAAACAAGCAACTGCCTAAGAGAGAGAATAGAATTAGAAGAAACAGCTTTAGAGAGAGAGAGAGAGAGAGAGAGAGAGAGAGAGAGAGAGATGAAAGAAGAAATAGTCTATTGAGAGAGAAAGTGAAACAGACAGAGGAAGAAAGAAACTACATTGGAAGCTTCAGAAAGAGATAGAGAAGAAGAAAGAGCGGTTACTAGTGTTTCAGACAGACAGACAGCGAAAGAGGAAGATTAGAAGCAGCTCGAGAGAGAGAGAGAGAGAGAGAGAGAGAGAGAGAGAGAGAGAGAGAGAGAGAGAGAGAGAGGAAATAAAAGCTCAACTGGCAAATATCTTGAGAGAAATATCTTACCGTTTTTATTTTCTATTTTAATGAGGTTTTGGGGATAGTGCAACGTGCCTCAAAAGGCCAGGGAAGGCATTTTTCATACCATCTCCTGCATTCCAGTTTGTAAAGAGAGAGAGAGAGAGAGAGAGAGAGAGAGAGAGAGAGAGAGAGAGAGAGAGAGAGAGAGAGAGAGGTGCTTGCAATTTTTCCTCTTCAAGAAGTGGTTGTGGTGGCTTTACGAAATGACCCATAGGAGAGAGAGAGAGAGAGAGTTACTGCGATTCAGTATAGATGACGTCTGTTAATGCCTGCGAGAGAGAGAGATGTAGAAGGATAGTTTTCCTTCTGCGCATCCTACGCTCTTAACGCATGGAAAACCGGGAGAACCAGGGCTCGCTTCTTAGAAATTGGACCTCACCAGTTGCGACTAGTAGGCACCGGCCTTGTGGACACCACCCTTCTCCCTCTTTCCCGTTCCCCAGGTCCTCTCCCCCTTCCAACCAGTCTCCCATTAGCACAGAATTAACAAGTTAATAATACCTTTTTGTAAATTTGTAGAAGCGTCACTTCATGTTCCGTATTCACATCCTGCTGTGGACAGTCTGAAAGTCTCTCCTCTCTCTCTTTGTCTTTCCCCTCTCTCAGTGTGGGCATGGGGAAGGGAGAGATGGGCCTTAGAAGTTGCATATTTTGAATCTACAAAATGTTTTTTAAATGCCGTATCTGTAAGAATCTGTTTTGACCGAAGATCTGATTGCCAGATGTTACGGCATTTGAATACTAATGAAGGGTTTATCATGCGCGTGAACACACATAGCTATATATATATATATATATATATATATATATATATATATATATATATATATATATATATATATATATATATATATATTGTGTATATATATGTGTGTATATATATATATATATATATATATATATATTATATATATATATATGTGTATATATATATATATATATATATATATATATATATATATATATATATATATATATATATATATATATATATATATATATATATATATATATAAAGAGAGAGAGAGAGAAATAACCACCTCAAACGACCTTACGTCAGGCGGATGTCAGTATTAAAAACCTTACTATCTAATTACGAAGGTTGCAAAGATAACCTTGGAATTCTCGAGCAAGCGACCAAAATAGTGTGGAATTATTTTTTGCTGTGCGGACAAAAAACAAATTCCTTCAATGGGTTATTTTTTCTTTTGTCATTCGGTATAACTGTTCATAGCTAAAACGTAACAGTGTCGCCTGCTTTTTTCGTCGTCGTAGATGAATAGCGACCTTCAGCATAGGAAAAGAATCAGTGGATGATGGTCTTCGACGGATAAAATTTTAGGAAGTTTCGGATGCTCCGGCTGAAGAATTTTTCTTTTTTCTTTTTTGTCGGGTAGCAAAAAAGGAATGTGAATGGAATGTTTATAAGTTTCCTGGTATCCAGATCACTGATGGAGAGAGAGAGAGAGAGAGAGAGAGAGAGAGAGAGAGAGAGAGAGAGAGAGAGAGAGAGAGAGAGAGAGAGACCATATATGACTTATAACAAGAAAACAAACGGAGAAAGAGATCTTAAACTTTCGCTGCCTACTTATCTATGGGAGTTTATTTCATTGATGAAATATCCTTCTATCGAAATTTATAAAAGCGATTAAAATATTTATAGTAGCCTATAGTTTTCTTACATTTATTATTATGCAATTTCATTTCATTAGAAAAATATATTTTTGTGAGTTATTATATTTAGGGTAGTTTTGTTTATTCCTGATATTAATTGTTTTCCATATTAACCAATTTTTCCAGCGTAGATTTTGTTATTGGAAAAGGTACTTTTTGTTTTTTTTATTTACAAGTTTTTTTTTTCAGTTTCAAGATGTTTTTGTTAGATGTCAGTACTTTTCCGAAAAGAGATATTGGACTACAATTTTGTTTTTATTAGGCCATTTTGTGTGAGAAACATGCATCGATAACGACTTTTTTTTTTCATATTCGTTTCTCCGTCTCATTTTTCCTTCAGGGCTTCCGTAGGATGTACAACCAGCCAGTGCAATCTGCATTCCTCCTGCCACAAACATGTGTAGCTTCTGCCGTTACATGTTGCACCAAGGACTTTTCCTACATCAGAGATCCGTAAGTAACAGTTTTCTGCTATTCTTTTTTTGAGTTGCGTCATCCCCTGGACCAGAGTAACATCACGCAATGGTGACCCAAGTAACAGCATGCAGAGGCTGATTTCTGAATTTCCCGGGTCCTGGAATGTTCGTGAATTGTGGTTATTTTGTCAGTTTTGGTAACGGTCTGTCCCAGAACGTTTCAGAATCGTAGGTTTTTGATTATCCTAGTTCTAGATCATTCCCTGGAGACTGTTGAACGTTTTTGATTATCGTAGTTCTAGAACATTCCTGGATACTATTGACCCCAGAACGTTTCCGGATCGCGCTGGTCCTAAAACTGCTCTTACGCAACAAACACAGTACCCATTTGATATTCCCTAGTCTTGAAACGTTCGGAAATTGTTCAATGTTTATTGACCTCAATGTGAAAACGTTGTTCTGATGGTAAAGGGAAACGAAACGAAAATATTACAGGATATATATGCATATATATATATATATATATATATATATATATATATATATATATATATACGTGTATATATTATATATATATATATATATATATATATATATATATATATATATGTGTGTGTGTGTGTGTGTGTGTGTATATATATATATATATATATATATATATATATATATATATATATATATATAATATATATGAATTGCATTCTGATATAATAGAATAAATTCAAGTGCTTCTTTGACAGTCAATAGCAGTCCAGTAAAAAAAAAACATATAATAAACCAACCAAGGAAGTGTTTGAGGCAAGACTTTCTGTTTCGACATTCTTAACCTCAATTCACATTACCAAGGATGCTCTTCTACCTTGCCATACAAAGGACGCCATGACTTAACGTTTAGTGAATTCAGTAACGGCAGTTTATCTGTATATATATATATATATATATATATGTGTGTGTGTGTGTGTGTGTGTGTGTAAATAAATATATATATAAATATATACAGTATATGTATTACTATATTTGTCTATATATTTTATTGCACCTTAATGCTTGTCAGTACACACATTTATATATATGATCATACACCTGTGCTATATACTAGGTCCCTCCATTTGTTTAAATAAATATTTCTTGTATATTTACCTCCCCAACTGATGTTTTGTTCGATTCTTCTTTGTGTCGATCGTCTAGAAATAGCGGAATTTGGTCTGGCGCTTTCTTGTCGCTGACGCGTCCGGATTTATGTTATTGAAGGACAAAGCGACAAAAAATCCTACATGTTTTCTTTCTTGTCTCAAGATATCGAATTCCAAACAGAAAAAAATAATTACGGTTAAGCCTTATAAGCTACGTTTCAGGGTTGCCACAGTATTGCTTTGCTATTTCCATCGAATAACCACAGGGCGGTTGAGGCCCGAGAGAGAGAGAGAGAGAGAGAGAGAGAGAGAGAGAGAGAGAGAGAGAGACCTTCCTAAAAAAAAAAAATAATGCAAAACGAAGACAACAAAAAATAAAAACATATAGGGTGAATACTCTTCAGTTGCCAGTTAGTGCACTTGCGTGACGTGTAATTCTCCCTTCTTTTTAACTGCTGCAAATTATACGGCGCTCTTTCACGCGGATCCCGATATGGGACAAGGCGAAACCTGGAAGGATTTATAAAAGCAGGCTCGAAAGATGAAGTAATCAGCGATTAAATTGATAATTACGGTGATATTTCACAGCAGAATGCCCTAATGGCAACCGGGTCTGGAGAACGACATTGGAAGGTCGACGAGGCAGCAACAGGCAGTGTTGCCAGCCGAAGAATAATCACCCCCTTCTCCTTCCCCCTCCCTCTCTCTCTCTCTCTCTCTCTCTCTCTCTCTCTTTTGTATGTTTCAGCATTTCTGTGTATGAGAGAGAATTGTGTGTGTGTGATTATTTAGTGTTATTCATCTTCACTGTATATGAGAGCAAATTTCTCTCTCGTTCATTTGTACTTTTCAGCTTTTCTGTTCGTAAGAGATTTTTTTCTCTCTCTCTCATTTGTAATCATGAGCTTTTCTGTACATGAGAGAGAGAGAGCCCTCTCTTCTATTTGAATGTTTTGCATTTGTGTTGGGTGTGCGGTGTTTACTTGGTTGTTTTGGATTTTCTCTTTCCCTCTGGCACTTTTCGTGCGTGTTGCTGAAAATCGCATGTGTTGATAATAAAAAAAGAAAAAATAAGCAAAGTGCTGGGTACACCAGCAATCTCTGATACAATCTTTGAAAATACACTCGCTTGATAACATCCATCGACAGACCTCGAACTTTATTGGTTTTTCTCTAATGTCTTTTTGTCCAGAAATGCGAGAATGATGATATTTTTTCCCTCTTCGTGCGGTTAGAAACAATTGCAATTTCTAATTCAGTGATCATTAACTACAATCAAAATTAACTTAGTGATTAAATGCTTATGTTTTTGGGTACCCTGCAGCTCTATTTTAATATATATATATATATATATATATATATATATATATATATATATATATATATATATATATATATATATATATATATATATATATACATATATATATATATATATATATATATATATATATACATATATAGTTATTTATTTTGAGTTATATATTTTTATGCATTTATTTTTACACAGTAGTTATTTATTTTAAGTTATCATCATTTTTTAACATCTTCTCGTATCATGAGAATCTCTTAAGAATAATATATAATAATAATAATAACGTATCTTTCAGGATCAAATAAAGAATTCATTCTTATAAATACAGGAAATGTACAGGTAAAGGTATAGTTACCTTACCTTTGTGAATTTGCATATTGAAATTTCAGGTTATAATAACTGTTAGTTTTACGGAATTTTAAAAGGAATCAGAAATTGTTCAAGCAGTTACCTGTGATAATAATGTTTATATTCTTTAGATATTTTTGGAGGAAATTACCAGTTATTTTTATTGTTATTTTTTCAGAATTTTATGTAAATGGAATCATTAATCCTAGGTGCTGTTATTTCTAGAAATTGTCAGTTGTAATATTTGTTTTCTTTAAATTTCTCTAAGACAGTGTCAATTCTAACAACATTTACCTATTACGAATTACTTAAGAAAATATGAGGATATTTTGTGTGCACGTGTTGCGTTCATGGAATGTATAGACAATACACAATCGATATGATATATATATATATATATATATATATATATATATATATATATATATATATATATATATATATATATATATATATATTTATATGTATATATATATATATATATATATATATATATATATATATATATATATTATATATTTATATATATATATGTATATATATATATATATATATATATATATATATATATATATATATATATATATATATATATATATATATATATATATATATATATATATATATTAGAATTTGTCAGTTTGTTTCATGGTGGAATTTTCCAAATACTTATTTTAGTACATGAAAATAATAATTAGCGACTGAATGAATAATGATAATTGAATAAATTTTCTCTAATATATGCTCGACAATAATACTCTAAGAAAAGAAAATGAAAATATGAAAAGCAATAAATGTGAAGATAATTAACTTGCAGCGAAAACTGACGAATGCGGTGTATTAAGCGTTAAATGTCTCGGTAAAGTGTGTAGAAATACATTTAGGAACAATCCTTGAAGAAAAAAAAATAAGCAATAGAGATTGATGTTAAATAGAGAAATACTGTCAAGGGCAATGCTGAAGAAAGGAAACAGGGAAATTGTATTAATAAAAAAAGAGAAGAATTTCTCAAAGGGGAAAACTGAAAAAGAAAACTATCCGAAAGGAAATCGAAGTTATTGGCAATCATTCAAAAAATAAAGAGCGGCAATAAGCAAATGAAGCTATGATAGGAAAGTATTGTAAAATACTTTCCAAAGAGAAATATTTGAAAAGGAAAACCTTTCCTATGAAAAATACAATATGACAATATTTCATGGGAATAACGGGAAAATTTTGACAAAAAAGCTCCCGAATACGAAAACAGTCGGGAAAAAATGTGAAAGTGCAAATCAGAGTTTAGGGACAACTTCAAAACAATCAAGAAATGAAATATATGACAAGACAAAAGCAGGGACAACTCGGCAAAAAAATTGGAGATGTGATTAACAAACTCTCCACTAGGAAAATAGTCATGGCCATATCTCAAAAAAAGAGCAACAGGAAAACAAAATCCGTTACCTTGTAAAAAAAATACCCAAGGAAAATCTCTGAAGAAATACGGGAAAAGACCAAGAAAATAAATGGTTAAATAGAAAAATAGTTAGGGGCAATATTCCTGCAGAGGGAAAGAAGAGATGAAAAATAAGAAAAATTCTTGCCCCTGAAAGACGTGATTGTGTTAAGGTGAGCAGTGTAAAGAGGATCCATTATAACTTAAGGTCACCTGTCATCCAGGCACTAACGACTCTGGCTGGTAAATTATTCTGTGCTACCACCCACCTCTTGCCCGCCTTCCGGGGCATTTTCGTTGCTTTATAATGCAATATCTTCCACTTGCCTCGGCGTCCAAGTCTGCGAATGACATCATACCTGCTCAGAGTGACAGATACGATAGTGATTGAGAACAAGGAGATCCAGTCGTTCACTACAGCGAGGTCGAACCTCCGCCTTTTCCCAGCCAGAAGGGCCTTCCACTTGGCCATTAGATCCTGCTCGAGTAACAACGACGTTATGAGCATTCTCCTCCAGCCTTAGTCGGCTGGCACAGGTCATTTGTCAGTTGGCGTGTTCTCGTACTTATCATATTGGGATTAATGGGTTAATTGTTTCCCTTCCAGAATTACTTTGTTTTCATTACATAAGGTGAACCGCGACTCATTATTCTCGTTGTTAGTTTGATGACGGAGCGATGATTTACATTTGTCATCGGGTGTGTTGTCTCATTTATCCTCCCCCCGTCCCCCCCTCTCGTTTCCATCCTTGTTATGCTCATTCATTAAATGGAGAGTTTCTCGAGCCATGGCCTTTCTCGAAAGATAAGTACGATGTTGGACAAATGATTGCACTCGAAGATCTTAGCATCTTCAAAGCTCCTGAGATGGACCTGCGTTCTTTGGCGTTAAGTATACCTTAGTTTTACCAGACCACTGAGCTGATTAACAGCTCTCTCCCGAAGGATTAGACTTATTTTACGTGGCTAAGAACCAATTGGTTACTTAGCAACGGGACCTACAGCTTATTGTGGAATCCGAACCACATTATAGCGAGAAATGAATTTCTATCACCAGAAATAAATTCCTCTAACTCTTCATCAGCCGGCCGGGGAATTGAACTCCGGCCCATCGAGTGACAGTCCGCAGCTCTACCGACTCACCCAACAAAGAGCTATTAATCCCCGTAGGGCAGTATTGCCGTCAGTGCACCTGGCGCGGTGTACTGTACGTAACGGTTCGCGTCCCTTTTTAGCTGCTACCTTCTTCCATTCCTTAGAGTAGTGCAACGGCGAGGTTTTCCTCCTGTTGCACCTTTAAAACCTTTTTGACTCAATTTCCCATTTAGCACTGAATGACCTCACAGGTCCTAGCGCTTGGCCTTTGGCCTAAATGTGATTTCGTTCCATTTGGGGTTAATGATGCTTGATTTCTGTAGTTGACTGGCTTCGCAGCATGTCAGATCGACAACATCAGCAACAATTGAAGAACAAGCACAGCAACAATAAAAAGCTAAAGAGCTGAGTCTGTGATCTTTGGCATTAGTGGTGTTATATATTTTATATTTCTGAATAGGTTGGCCTCTCTGTGTCTGACTCTCTCTCTCATAATCATATGATATATATATATATATATATATATATATATATATATATATATATATATATATATATATATATATATATATATATATATATATTTGTATATGTATGTTTATATATGTTTGTATTTATATATGTACAGAGAGAGAGAGAGAGAGAGAGAGAGAGAGAGAGAGAGAGAGAGAGAGAGAGAGAGAGAGAGAGAGAGAGATTTCCCCTTCATAATAGCATTCTCAAAAGGACACTGAGGGAAGAGTGAAGGGTGGTGAGGTAGATTAATGTACATAATTTCTTGTAAGCAAAATCATTTCTCGTTACTGATACATTTTGTAAAATTCCTTTGTCATTCGTACTTTTGGATGGCATACGTCAGGCGAGAGGGTTTCGGTGCTCTTGCTATTAGTTTGGTTGGGGTGTAAATTTGACTAAAAATGTAACTATGATAATTTAAATTTTAGTTTTTCTTGATGAAAATTACGCTTTAATCAGCAATTGGCTTTGGAATCCTATCATATAGTTCGTTGGTTATGTCGATTGCTGCAAGATGATTGACAAAACAGAATTTCACGAACGTCATAATGGAAAAAATAAGACCAGTTATTGTAGAAATGAGCACACACATAGATGGAGCAGAATTAAGAAGTGACTAAATTCACTGTTGATGTCATTTCAGAGTATCGTATTCTTTGGAAAACAGTCATTCACACAGTCAGTGTAAAGTGAAGAGACGTGCTGAATTTCCGCACTGACCTCTGAGCCTACGCATTTGTTCATATCTACCTCATCTTCAAGAACTTAACCTTATATTTAACGCCGGAGTCTCTGTATATTTGGCTTTGCTTGAAAAGAAAACGGAATATTCCGCAGTGTCTACAGATACACCCCCAGGTTTTTCAGACATTTGCTTTTTCATCGTCGAATTTTCATCTGTTTTACGTAGCGAGATTTGTGAAAATGTTATTGTTCTTCCGACTGCGGTCTTTTAATTTGTTATTCCTTCGGGGCGGTTTTAATATTCTTTATTTCCTTTCCTTTCTCATTTTCATCTTTGAGATAGATGGCTCTAGGCAGTCGGCACAGCGATAACACGCTCCAAGTTCAATTTATTTTTATTCATTTCCCTTTTTTCAAATTCTATTTTGATTCAGTCATTTCCGATTCATTTTCAAATCTTTTTCGTGTTTTATGAGAAATGCTGTTTTATGCTGTATTTTTCTGTAATATTTTCTTTTTAATGTAGCTTGTAAGTCCGAGCAAGCTTTTATTGTGTAATTGAAATTAATTTCCTATTTATATCGCTGAGATATTGTAAGGTGATTTTGAATGAATATGTTTTCTAGTTTTTTCAAGTCCTGAGTTCTGAACCTAGGGTATGAGAACCATCAGAAGTTCGAGGTAGTAATGATGAAAGTTTCTTGAAATCTGTTTCCTGAGAGAGAGAAACAGAGAGAGAATATTAATGATGTTAATTAACTGCATAATGAAGCCATTGCAGTTGGCAATATCCACTGTGGTGCCCCCTTAAATTAACCTTCATATACAACTATTCTAATTTAGAGTTAGGTCAATATAGGCACAGGTCAGTGGTCATAAAGCTATATATATATATATATATATATATATATATATATATATATATATATATATATATATATATATATATATATACACACGCACACACACATATATAAATAAATATATGTATATATGTATATATATATATATATATATATATATATATATATATATATATATATATATATATATATATATATATATATATATATATAAGGTGAGGCTAAGGACAGGCATCTTGTACATAAAACAGTTTATTGGCCGACGTTCCATGACGTACTTTCCAGTCGCATTTTCAAGGCTGAAACAATTTAAAAAAAAAAAAAAAACTAAAACACAAAAAATCACTTAAAAGTACTGTATGAGATAAAAGATAAATAGGAAAACAGATTCAACATGCAACTACACACAAGAACCCACGCTAGCAATGGAAGTGAGGAGACTGAAAGAAAACATTTTAAACAACAATGACGTCTGTTAAACATCAACATATAGGCTACAAATAATTGCCTAGATTACAACTGGGTATTTAGTGTTGGGACTGTCTTTTTCATTGAAAGAGATTCTAAGATGTTCAGGTCAATTCCATTGCTAACTCTTCCAACAACTTTGAAGTCTTTAGAACTGGTAGTAGGCTGTCCAACCCTGAACATTCCAACATAAGAAATCACCACAAAATATGTAAAACCTACATAGAAGATAAAGACTTCAAAGTTATTGGAAGGGTTAACAATGAAATTGGCCTAACATTTTGGAATCTCTTCTAATAAAAAAGACTGTTCGAACTCTAAATACCCAGTTGTCATCTAAGCAATTGTTTGTAGCCTAAGTTGATGTTTTACAGACATGTCATTGTTTTTTTAAAATGTTTTCTTTCAGTCTCCTCACTTCCACTGCTCGGTTGGGTTCTTGTGTTAAGTTTTACGTTGAATCTGTTTTTTTATTTATCTTTTGTCTCTTACTTTTTATTGATTTTTTGTGTTTTAGTTTTTTTTTTAATATACTGTAATTTATATGAATGTTTTTAAGTATAAAGTTAAACTGTTATAGTGTCTAAAATTGTTTCAGCCTTGGAAATGTGACTTGAAAGTACGTCGCGAAACGTCGGTTAATAAATTGTTTTATGTACAGTACAAGATGCCTGTCCCTTCGCTTCTCCTTGTGCGCTAAAGAGCAACGGCTTCTTCTCTTTGATATTATTATTTATATTATATATGTATACACACATTATATATATATATATATATATATATATATATATATATATATATATATATATATATATACACACATACATACACACATGTGTGTGTGTTTGTGCTTGCTTACTACTACTAGACGCATCATCCCGTTTCCGCTCGTGCTTCCAGATGGTGTTAACCTTTTAGTTCTCAGGAAGTCTGTGACTTTCACAGGTTCTTCCATTACCTATCCTCTCTCTAGACTTCGGATCAATTTCGTGACACCTTGCTGCGAAGAGAGGTTGCATCCCCTTGATCCTTACACTGGTTCATATGCTATGATTGAATTCTGTAAAAATTTTGATGCCAAGGATAATAAGAAACTTCTGAGACATCCTTAGGTGTTGAAAGGTCAGAAAGGACAGACAGACTTTACTTTTACACATAGCCCAAAGTCTCTCTCTCTCTCTCTCTCTCTCTCTCTCTCTCTCTCTCTCTCTCTCTCTCTCTCTCTCTCTCTCTCTCTCTCTCTGCGTGTATGTGTCTGTGTGATAGCATACAGCTTCTGAACAGCCAGGGTAGTTTTTATGTTGGAACCTAACAATTGTTATCTGTCATTATACATATATATACGTATGTAGTATATATATATATATATATATATATATATATATATATATATATATATATATATATATATATATATATATATATATATATATATATATATATATATATATATATATGTGTGTGTGTGTGTGTGTGTGTGTGTGTGTGTGTGTATGTATAATATAATATAAATATATCGTATATATGTGTGTGTCTGTAGACATGTCTGTATTTTTATTTCAAAACCTTAATTTTTGGGTCTAAATTACTTTTAGTTTCTCTGTCCTTGTGGTTGTATGTCTGATCAATGGATCGTCTCAATACAACGCCTTTATTGGTCGCAAATACCCTAACACGAGCGCGAAGGATTGTTATGAAAAAATGACATGAAGAATGAACTATGGAATATTGGCATGGTACAGGTGTGAGGGCGGGGTTGGGGGGAGGGGGGTAGTTTGATTGTGGAAGGGCCAAGTGAAGATTATGGCCGATGATTACAGGTGTGGCTTAGACTCGAAAGACGAAAATTGTGCGAAGGTTGAGGCCTTTAACTGCAGTTCTCTCTGTGTCTCTGTCCTTGTGACTGTGTGCGCGCGCACGCGCGTCCCTTAATGATAACCTATATCTTATTTCTCATCCGTTGTGACCATTTCTCTCTATCTATATACCTATCAGAGTTCAGAATACATTCACAAAACTCTCTCTCTCTCTCTCTCTCTCTCTCTCTCTCTCTCTCTCTCTCTCTCTCTCTCTCTCTCTCTCTCTCTCTCTCATCTTGAGGTCGGAATTTCTAATCAAGAGCTTATTGAGTTCTGCCAAATGATATACCTTGAAAGTCCTGGAACAACAGCAGAGGTGGTTACGAGCAGTTTTTTTTTTTTTTTAGATTGTAGAGAAAGGAATGGGAAAGGGGTTGAATACTCACACATATATAGATGTACATATATATATATATATATATATATATATATATATATATATATATATATATATATATACATATATATATATTTATATATAGAAGTTCATATAGTTATATTTGTATATAGAAGTTCATAAGTTCATATATATATATATATATATATATATATATATATATATATATATATATATATATATATATATATAATATATATATACATACATATATATATACATACACATACAAATATATACATTATATTTAAATTTACAGTATATATATCGGTATATATATATATATATATATATATATATATATATATATATATATATATATATATATATAATTTATACATATATACACATGTATAAATAAATATATATAGATAAGTATATACGAATCGTGTTTGCAGGCATTTCTACAATTTATTGAAAAATATATATATATACTTGGTAGTATTTTTGGTGTGACTGATTTTGCATAGACAATGATAGTTATTCATTTGTATGCATACTAAATGAAATGTGCGCATCCCCATTTTACCTGCAATTCGCTACATGTGAATGAATATTGCAATGCGGGGTCACTGCCAACGAAAATGCAATATCGCTGATATCTGTAATTTATGTATTTACTGCTGTTTATTCATGCATGTAAACTTTTGCACAAATGCTGCACCCTTTATTAGTACAATCTACTGCACTAAAATAAGTACAGGTTGTAAATAAATCATGTGAAGATAATCCCCCTCTCTCTCTCTCTCTCTCTGTCAGGTTTCTTTCCCAATTATATGGTATAGCTGTTTCCTTTTCTTTATATATGAACAATGGTTTTTATGTTTTAGACAACCAAAGTGAGGTTTAGAGAGAGAGAGAGAGAGAGAGAGAGAGAGAGAGAGAGAGAGAGAGAGAGAGAGAGAGAGAGAGAGAGCAGATTTCCTGAAGTGTGGTTATCAAGAAAGTCAACAAAACAAATATGATCTCTCTCTCTCTCTCTCTCTCTCTCTCTCTCTCTCTCTCTCTTGTTCGAAGCTAACAGGATGGAACTGGTTTTCGAGATTTCGTTTATAGAATTGATGCGGTTTTTGAAAGTTGTTTTGCAGGTGTAAATTCGGTGGAAGCCTCTCAATGCGACCTGTGCTGGCCGCAGGGTGACTGGGGGTTTTTGGAACTTTTTCTGGAGCCCGGGTTTTCATGGAGAGGCACATGGGTGTAGCAATTAATTTTTCTGAACCATTTTTTAAATTTTCCTTTTAGATTCCTGGTTTTTCGATCATTTTTGTTGTTACTTTCCCAAATAGTAGGATGCAGTTTTATCATGAGTCTAGAGTAGCCCCGAAAAAGACTATGCGGCGTTGGTTGAAACAGCTGTCGGTTTAGGAATGAATTATTTAGCAGTATTGCTGATTTGTTTAGCCCTCCTTAAAGACTTGAAAAAGTAGTGAAGACAGTTAAGGTTTGCATGTAAGTAATGGAAGCCACATGTGCATTAGCACTTGAAGAAAATGAAGGAAAGACTGTACAAAGAAACATACATACACACACACACACACACACACACACACACATATATATATATATATATATATATATATATATATATATATATATATATATATATATATATATATATATATAAAATACTATTATGATTGTATTGGAATGAATCCCTGCAGTAAAATTCCTCAGAATTAGAGATTTTATATACCTTCAGTCGCTTATCAGCAGCTTATCGAACTCCCCCCTACACGCAATATAACATTCGCCTTTGGTGGAGTATATTTAAGGGGTATCTGACACGTTGCTGAATCTTCTGTGCAGATAAATTAAGTCTTATGTTAGGAAGGTTTCTGTACGAGGTTCGTCCATGATATCTAGCGAACACAAATTCATACACAAGGACACATATATATGTGTATATATATATGTATGTATATATGTATATATATATATATGTATATATATATATATATATATATATATATATATATATATATATATATATAATGTGTGTGTGTGTGTATTTTTAGGAAATTTCCCCTCAACGTCTTCAGAGATCACATTTAATTACAAACGATTTTAATCCTTTGCACATAAGGATTTTTTGTAAATTTATGCTGTATATGAACTGTCATTTTTATTGACAAGGCTTTGAGGAATTTTGCATAATTTCAGTATTTTTCTAAAAAATTTTTTGTAGTTATTTTGTCCATCTCGTGTTGCCTAAGGTTTTTGTTCCTTTCATGAGAGAGAGAGAGAGAGAGAGAGAGAGAGAGAGAGAGAGAGAGAGAGAGAGAGAGAGAGAGAGAGAGAGAGAGAGTGAGTCCTGATGCTTGAATTCAGAGAAAAAGTTGAGGACAAAATGTTGTTTACTTAATTTTGTTTTTCATCTTATTGTTTATGAACGGGCTGTGTAGCGGGGTGGGGGATAATGGAGAATGAACCTTGCTATTCAGTATTAAAAAGCAATTGCAAGAAATGAATGAAATATTTTATTCCTTATCAAGCACAATTTTATTTATTGACAGGCTCGTTTGTCTCGGGAAAGCCGGCAGTGCAAATAAAAAGTTATTTATAGTTATTTATGTAGGAGTATTTGCTTTACATCTCTGAAGGTCAACCCCCAACCTGCTCAAGCTGTTAATCATGATAAATACAGGGTTGAACACCTGGTTTGGTTTTCGTTTCTATTTTTGGAGATCTGTGACGCTCTTAGGATTAATTTATTGCGTATAATGGAGTGGTTGCGCATAGGCTTAAATGCTTATTACGTCACTGGTGTGCGTTACGCGAATGAGATTTAAATGCTGTTTTTTGTATCCATTTCATCCACTCTGATTTTTTACCTTTTTTGCGTTGCAAGAAGAATTTTTAAATAAGCACTAAAATATTTAACATCCAGTTAATTTAAGGTGCGTTTATTTTCTTAAATGATTTTTATTTTTGCTGAAAATATATTATATATGTCATTCTTAGTCTTGTAATCTTGGTGCTGTGCGTTTTTCTTTCTTGGGCGGAGTCCGGAGATACACACCAAGCCTCCTATTCCCTTTCACATCTTTTCACACTTAGGGCTATAGGACCCCTGCTGGCATAAGGCCGGCTTAATCAGAACCAAAAGACCACTCTGTTCTCTTTTATGAAGATTTAAAAGTAAAGAGAGTACTGAAATACTCAATATTCATTAGGTTAATTTTCGTTAAAATTTTGGGGTGGGCGATGGTCATGTTAAACTCATTTATCCTTATATTTCTGCAAGAGAAGATCCGCGTAGTTTTATAAAGCCAAACTGAAACTTGAATGTCACGAAGTTTGAATATTCATATAAATCATATGTCACGTGATTGATTTTGTAATGGATGTTTCTATGTGTTTTCTTTTATTTTTTAGACTTCCTGTTGTATTGAAATTGTAATGCAGTAGTTTTATGCATGTGTATCTTTGTGGAGTAAATGCAGTGATAAAAAGTGCGGCAATAATAATAATAATAATATATGAATACTATGTAACAAAGACTGTACTCCGATTATCTGGAGGCCTTGGAATTCTTCTGAACTTTTCCCAGCTGTGATCCAGTCTTACAGGATGAGGCTGCTAGTTATAGTCCCGTGCCTTATTACCCTGGTACCTAATCCAGTTGTTAGGCGACCTGGAACCCCTCGTTTGGCAAATGAAAATGTTACCAAGTATACAATCTATATACACATATAATGTATATACATATATATAGATATATTTATGTATGCATGTATGTTTATATATATACAGACACAGATATACATAGATATATATATATATATATATATATATATATATATATATATATATATATATATATATATATATATATATAAAGCAGTGAGATACAGTGAATGAATTCCTAAGCATGGCTCTATTCAGTGAAAATCCCATGAGCGCTATGTTTACGTTGTAGATGTCAGTATCTATAAAGGCGCAGGTGTCATGGTCGTTTGCTTAATTAGTTTGCCAGTATATTTAATGCTCACAAAAAGATCCAAAAGATATTTACACACACGTCGGCATTTTTTTTTTTTTTTTTCGTGATTTCAGGGTCACCCAGGTACAGATGTCTTTAGAACCTATTGAAGTAGGGTTCTTGTGGGCGTGTGTGTGTGTTTTATATATATATATATATATATATATATATATATATATATATATATATATATATATATATATATATATATATATATATATATATATACTACTGTATATATATAAATGGATGTACAGTATGTATGTGTGTATGTTCCAGCATAACTCTGAAATGCATAGAGCAATTTCAACCAAATTTGGTATACATATTACTTACTATCTTGAAAAGAATACTGTGGGGCTAAGACATCACTGGCACCAAAGGGGGTTGGGGTGGGAAGGGTTTCCCTGAAACGGGGCTGATTCTGCCCATAGACTTAGTAACTAAATAAAATTTACGAATTTATTATACCTCTTTTCGATATACATATGACTTACTATCCGGAAAAGAATACTGTGGGGGTAAGAAATCACTGGTACCAAAGGGGGTCGGGGTGGGAAGGTGGTGACATGTAAAAATAACCGAAAACGACAGATATGTGTCTAATGATGAATGGTAACACTCCTCGATGCCCTTTAAGTTCAAGTTCAGCCCCGATAGGAAGGGGGAGGGTGAGAAGGGGTGAAAAATAAAATGTCAAAAATTACAGATATTAGTGTCTAATCCATAGTTTTCCAGTTCGCTTACATAGTAGTAATACTCCCGATGCCCTTCAAGTTCAAGTTCAGCTCTGATAGGAGGAGGTGGGGGTAAGAATGGGTGAAATATAAAATGTCAAAAATGCTGGGCAATGTAATCGAAGCAACTATCTTAACAGGAAAGGGAGAACGAGTGAGAGAGAGAAGAAGTGAGAGATAGAGTAAAGGGGGTGTTTGGGAGGAGAAACAGGAAAAGAGAGAGAGAGAGAGAGAGAGAGAGAGAGAGAGAGAGAGAGAGAGAGAGAGAGAGTTTATCAGTTGTCATTCAGTCTTCCAGGGCAGCTCCAGGTTGTCAGCTAGTCTGTGTGTGTGCAGCTCCAGGTTATATATATATATATATATATATATATATATATATATATATATATATATATATATATATATATGTATATATATATATATATATATATATATATATATATATATATATATATATATATATATATATATATATATATATATATATATATATATATATATATATATATATATTTGCAGTAACCCTAGTAACCTCTCAGCTTCTCGATTTCTCCCAGAGTTTTGGAATCGCTGAAGACCCAAATGAGGAACCAAATGAAGAAATGCTGGCGCCCTTGGTAGAATTCGAACTCGCACCCGGTATATCCAGAGTGATATTAACGTTAATTACTTGACCAAGAAGAAGGCTGTTAGTCAGTTGCTGCAGTGTAGGAAATGGTAGGATGCGGAAAATATACGTTCATGTGTTATTGAACATTGAAGGATTCTTACTTTATTTTATTTGCAATGTTTAATTATTTGCTTGAGTAATTGTGTTGTATTTTATTTAATTTGTTGAATGCTTTGTTTTAGTTTTCTCATTTTTTTATATTTTCTTTGAAATGTATTGCTTACTAATGTATTTATTGTCGAAATATAGATGGTTTTTTCTGTTTGACTGATTTATTGACTTATACATTGACTTTACTTTGAATATATTTAAGAGATTTCTCCTAGTATGATCACTAAATGATAACATGAAATCTGAGAAATCCCAATTATTTCTTTTGTTTAAGTAAATCGCACCAGTAAATTTAATGCGATGCTCCTTTATATTACCCGTAAGATCTTTAAAGTAACAAGTTAGTTTTGAGTAACAACTTTTGAATACAGAATAAGAAGTTAAACACCCTCTATATCCGTAATCATATGAACGTATGTAGATGCCGCTTCAGTTACTTTTAAACTTTAAAACACCTGAGTATATCCTCTTAATTTAATGCTCTCTCTCTCTCTCTCTCTCTCTCTCTCTCTCTCTCTCTCTCTCTCTCTCTCATGATGTAGGGTTCGAATTCCTAACATGAGCAAAGCGAACTGGGCACTTTCCCTTATACTCATTGCAATTCTATTGACTTAAATAGTGGACATTGAACGTGGTGATCAGCCGACTATTGTTTGTCGCAGCTGGTGAAGAGAGACACAGAAAACAAAACGTAACCCTTCAGTATTTCCTCAAATCGTTGTTATTAAAATGGTGGGGCCTCGAGGAGTAATTCTCAACCCCGATGGGTGGGACATTTTAACAGGCTCGCTCTCTCTTTCGCGTCCTGAAATGTCATACGTATTATGTGCGCCATGATAATCTGTCTCAGAAGGCTGATGTCATGTTTTTTTTCCATTTACTCAGTATATTGTTCATCATTAAATATGCCCTTTATTGTTGTTGGTGCCAGTATTATTATTATTTTTTTTTTTTTTACTCTTATGCAACATCTTGACCGTTGTGTTTCATGGTTGCTCTTTGCCTTTGCATTTAGCAGAGCACCTAGAAGATTCTCCTGGTATTAAGGGAACACCTAGAAGATTCCCCTAGTATTTGAGGACATGAGTAACAAAATAGATTACGACAAAACGGCTGAATTACGAAGGCAAATAATCAAGTCATTGCCGTTGTTAATATATTTTTACCTCCTCCTTACCTTCCTCCTCCTCCTCCTCCTCCTCTTCCTCCTCCACTACACCGCCTCTTACTCCTCCACTCCATCCAAATTCTCCCTCACGATCTCAAGTTTATGAGGCGAAGGACTTGTCATTAACGGAATAACAAGAGACGACCTCGACGCTCACCCACACTCCACACACACGCAATTGATTATTAAGAGAATATAATGGCATTTTGTTTGTCTACACTTTCTCTTGTACTCGTATTCCAAAGATTAATAATCATGGGTGATTCGGGTTCTATTTTTCCTGTTTGATTACAAAATTGTTAAAAAAAGCCTCTTTATCTCTTTTTGTTGAGTTGCTTTTTGCGTCCATTTACCGTATTATCATTATTACAATTATTAGTATATGGAGGTAGTAAATAATTCTGTTTAGATGGAAGGTAAAAAAAAAAAAAACAGGTATAGCAAAATGCGAAGAAAATTATGTACCTAGTAGTTAGTAGACTGTGTGGGATCGTAGTTGGGTAGAAAAGGGCACTGTGTATTTATATTACCAACCACATTACGAAATACTTACTAAGAACCAGCACTTCCTCTTAGGGGAATATGGGCATGGACAATAATAATAATAATAATAATAATAATAATAATAATAATAATAATAATAATAATAATAATAATAATGCGATGATGATGTGGAGAACACAGAGGTAGTACGTATGCAACAAATTGCACATAAAAATTGAAAATAACTACAAGCATGCTAGAAATGAACAGGTTTTGAAAAACATCAGAGAAAATTTTTACGTTTTCATGTCACTTTACAACAGTAGCCCTGTTGTGTCACTGGAACTCGTACGTTTACAGAAAGGCTGCGTTTTTTCGGGGGTTTTGTTCCGCCAGGCACGTACTGCACAGCGTATCCGGGGCCTTCGTCATCGACCAATAAGTGTGCGACGTCAGCCTCTTCCGGTTGTCGTGAAACTTTTACAGAAAACTTTGTAATGGAACAGTGGACCAGAATTTTCATTACTATTATTATTATTATCATTTTATAAGTCTAAGGAATTCAGAACTAAAAGATTATTATCACCTTTATCAGCATAACCTTTATACCTTTCCCAAAGGTAAAATTCAAAAGATGACTCCAGCTGGGTCTTTGCAGGTTTGCGTGAGGAAGTTGCTAGCCCCATGCTGTTTACCCTAGGAGCGACCAAGCCTTCCCCTCGGTATACCACTACCAGGTGCGTAATTCTCTGCTTAGGTCAACTGAGGCATCGTGGAATGTTCGGCAAATTGTCCGAAATAAAAATAAGGTTGATGCCATTCTGCAGAACACACTTTAGGCCATTGAAGCACACTAATGCTCTTTCCTAGAACCATACCTGACTTGTCCTTAGTGCACTTTTATGCTTTTGTACTTGCAATGCAAACAGGCACCCTCATTATGAAGAGCACTATAAGAGCAATGAAGCCACCAGCAGAAATCGTAGCAGCATTCCCAACTGTTATAGTAATAGCTGCGCCAATAGTTGCGATGATTGTGATAACGATGAACAGATAGTAGCGATAATGGCAGCAACACAGTCAGCTGCAATAATAATAGTGGTAGAGTATGGTTGTAATAATTGTACCACCGCTGATGACTTTAGTGATGAGAGCAGCATGGCTAATTGTTTTTAGTAACAACCAAATGCTGTGATGATAGTAGCAGCTAAAAAATAGCAACTTACCAAAATGCGACAATTATAATAACTCAGCCCACTAATAGCAACTTACCCCACTTGAACAGTAGTAACACAGCCAACTAATAGCAACATAACCAACTGCAATAAAAAATTTGCAACACTTTCAGCAGCGTTAATGATAGTCATATCCGACCGCAAATATCGTTGCAATGATTTCAAGTGATTTTTATCCTTTTTCCCGCAGATGTAGGCTTTTTAGGGCTAATGCAACGCTTAAGGGTGAATAGTTTTAAAGGGCATCGCATACCTGGCTATCCCTTTCAAATGGAACCCCTGCACCTCCCTTCCCAACTTTTTTTTTTCCAGGTAATCCTCTATCGTTCATTTAACATTGCCGAATATATACCATAAAGCACACTTCCGGATAAACAATAACTTCTTTTTTCTCTGTAACAAAAATGTGAAAATTCGTGCGCAATTTATGAAAAATTTACCCATCAGTTTGCCATATCTTTGTTATTGGATGTTTGTTCATTTTTGATACAACGTAATTATGCAGTAAACAGCTAGAGCAGAAACACATATGTAATAATTAATTTCACCAATGGCCTTTGTCCTTGGAGGTGGTAGCGAGTTCTCAACAGGTCATTTGCAATGAGGTTGCTAGCCCCTTTGCTTCTTCATTAACATCTAAAGTTAAATGTACCTTAGTTTTACCAGACTACTGAGCTGATTAACAGCTCTCCTAGGGCTGGCTCGAAGGATTAGACTTATTTGAAGGATTAGACTTATTTTACGTGGCTAAGAACCAATTGGTTACTTAGCAACGGGACCTACAGCTTATTGTGGAATCCGAACCACATTATAGCGAGAAATTAATTTCTATCAACAGAAATAAATTCCTCTAACTCTTCATCAGCCGGCCGGGGAATTGAACTCCGACCCATCGGGTGACAGTCCGAAGCTCTACCAACTCAGCCAAAGAAGGGCTCATTAACATCTAGGTTGACTAGTGGGCTGTTCACCATACTCAAACCAAGGTTCTTGCAAGTGTAACCCCAGTATTATGGGTGGCTCCAGAGTAAACCGAGTCACTGCAGCATTAATTCATTAACTGCTGTATGATGGATAAACCGCACAGACAAAAAAAAATGTTTGATTATGCAAATGAGTTTAAAAAGTTCATCGCACATTCGTCATAAACCGTTAACATCCGTGAGTGTTTCAGTCATTGTCCAAAAACAACCATTTTGTTTAAATGTCGACACCAGGCCTCTTATACCTTTCATCACTTGACCACACCTATGGGTCGCCATCAGAGAAAGGCCTGTGGGCGCATAAGCCAGCGTAATCTAAGCCAACCAACCCATGCAAACACACATTTTGCATAAGTTAAATATCGTGAGCACAATTTAACCCAAAAGGAAAACGCAGCTTTCGTCTTGTTCAGAAAAGCTTCTCAGACAAGACAACATTGCCTTTGCCAGTTTGAAATAAAGGATATTATTATTATTATTATTATTATTATTATTATTATTATTATTATTATATTTGGATAAAGTTACCTCAGGCACAACTAAATCGAGGTCGCCTTGAATGTGGAAAGGCAGACAGGGAATGATGTAGGGGAAGGAAGGAGTTTTGTCTTGAATTTCAGTCCGCCGTATCTCCATACAATCAGAAACATGAGTAACAATGTTCCTCACCTAGAAGTTCTCGTTCCTTACGTAAGCAGCGAACGTGGATGAGGCGCAGGGGTGAATGAGTACGAACTTCGCTACAGAGACTCTAACTCTGTCAAATTTCTAGGGCTTTCCATAAATACGGATTAATATCAGTTTTGAAACCCCGTTACTTACGAGTTGCCGGCTGAGGTGACTCGAGCGGTCTATGTATGGTATTTCCGGGGAAGGGATTCAGTTTTAAAATGAAACCTCTCCGAAGGGGTTAACGGGTCCAACCCCGACATAAAACCATACAAGTGTTCAATTTTCGTCTTGTATAAACACAACCAAAGTCATTTGGATTATCATTATGATGAGGATGATGATGACTATTGAATCTAAGCTCTTGGTTCCTCAGAGGGGTTGTCTGTTCACAGCAAGCCTTTGGGATGAAGTTGCTAGCCCCATACACTTTTCCACTCTGGCTGCAACACACCAGATTTGACTACCAGGTTCATAATTCACTTTTTCGGTCAGTCCGGTTTGGTCGGGATCGAACCAGGGTCTCACGGTGGCGAAGCTAGCATTTCAAAACCACAAAGCATACATACACACACATATAATTATTATCATTATGAAAGAAGGAGCCGATAAGAATTACTTAGTGAGTGTATTGCCCTTCAGTCCACCGTATTATAGAATGAGTGCATTGCCTCTAAGCCGTCCAAATTACGGAATGGGTGTAATGCCCTTAAGCCGGCTGTGATGCTAGGCCCTTTCCCCCTCCCCCCTTCCCTCGACTTCACTTCAGTGATTTTTATCGGCGCCGTCGGGTTGATTTATTTTCCTCCGTCACGTCAGGTGAAATGGTCTGACGCTCGCCTCTATATCTTCCCTCAGAAACTCGATCTGAGAAAATGAGGTCTTTGGGTCACTATAAGTCAGTGATTGCATTTCTATGGCTTTAGTCTAGACGCGTATTATGAGGTTTCTAAATGGTCATTGAAAGTCACACTACATAATTACTCTGATGTTATTAATCGCATTAGGTCTGATGTACGTTAATTGGCCTAATAGGAAGTTGATAGTTTTTTCGTATGTTATTCTGCACAGGCAGGTAATTTTTAGCTTCGTACATGTAAATTCTCCTCAAAATTATAAATATGTTTATATATATACATGTATGTATGTATATTTCTTGAATTTACTTTCGTGTAAGTTACAAAGTACCATAGAGTAAAATGCAGTTCAGGAGAGAGTAACGTGCGTAAATGAAATTGTAACTGCTTTCCCCGTTCTTCCATGTCGTTGCTCAGAGACCCATATCATGAATGAAATTTCTAGTGTCATGAGTGTTTTGAAAGGTAATTACAACAGAGGCGTTATATATGTGCATATATAGAGAGACCGGCATATATAGAGACTGGCGGCACACGCACACACACAGGTTCATGAGTTTGCATGGAAATGCATACTTACAATGTTCTGTAGCCAGAGAGATACATAGCTGGCAGATAGCTGCTTTCATGTATGTGTACATGTAAAGTGCCAGAGAGAGAGAGAGAGAGAGAGAGAGAGAGAGAGAGAGAGAGAGAGAAATCTACTACTCTATGGTTCACTAACTTGAGCGATTGGGCCATCAAATTCGTTGTTATACTTCACTGCCATTGATAATGACTAGTTTCTCTCACCACTACTACCACCACTACTACTGCTACCACTACTACTACTACTCCTACTCCACAAATGTACGTTATTTTATTTCGCTGATACTGCAGATTGAGTTACATTACTTCAACGAATACCTCTCTGCTAGCGTTCTTTTCAATTGGATGATTTCACTACGGTGGCAGCACGATTTATACTACTGCTGTTCCTCATTGGACGGGTGGGTATCGTTCTCAGCCAGCACTCTGCTGGTCCCGCGCTCGACTCTCCGACCGGCCAATGAAGAATTAGAGGAATTTATTTCTGGTGATAGAAATTCGTTTCTCGGTATAATGTGGTTCAGATTCCACAATATGCTGTAGGTCCCGTTGCTAGGTAACCAATTGGTTCTTAGCGACGTAAAATAAATCTAATCCTTCGGGCCAGCCCTAGGAGAGCTATTACTCAGCTCAGTGGTCTGGTTAAACTAAGGTATACTTAACTTTAACTACTACTACTACTACTACTACTACTACTACTACTACTACTACTACTACTACTACAGCGCCTTTTATGTTCTACTTCATTCGTGCTGTAACTCCAGTTCATCCCAAAATATTCCTGTCATGATTTTGAAAACCTTCAAGACGCCACTTAGTCTCTTATGGTGGAGAAGGACGCACTTGTAAATGGACCAGTTACCGTAGGTCTCAGGCTAATTAGACAACGTATCCACGCGTCTTTGTTTGTTTTGGCTCTTTCGATTGCTTCTCTGTCTGTCGTCTGCAGGTGCCTCAAAAAGTTGTTGATGGATTACAATGAGATTTTAGATTTTAGTGAGATTTTGTGGAGCGCAGGGTTATATGTAATTGAAAGGTTGGCTTGATTTCAGATGGTTCCGGATCCCGATGCAGAGCCGATTTTTTTTTTGGGAGGTGGGGGTGGGGGAAGTGGCGCTGACATGTGGAGTTGCTCGAGGATTTTTTTCCGGGTGGAGTGCGTGGTGGGAACGGATTCAGGTGTATAGGAACTTTGACAGAGGATCGTGCTCTTAGACTATCCTTTTTATTTTCAAGAAACTATAGAAACATCACTCTGGATCTGTGTATATGGTCAGAGTCAAAGGTACTTGTTTTTTTTTTTTGGAAATGAAAAAAATATTGGATATTTTTTGACAGGTCTGTTTTTTTATTAGCTTTTCTGTTTATCGTTTTCTCTTGACCAGAGGGAATTAGTTCGTTAAAAAATATGGAAAGAATGTATACCCTGTACAACAAGAACATATTACAGCCACACTTCCTTTACAAAGTTCCGAAGTGTATTATTTTTATAATTTATGATTTGAAAGCTGAAATATATAACCAGTTGATTAGTTAAGTTTTTTTATTCAGTATTGAGGGTAATATAAGGTTTGCCTGTGTAGTGAACAAGCGCCTTATACGACGAGTTTGCCGTGTAGTGAACAAGCATCTTACACTAGATTTAGATTAAATGCAAAACTCGCTTTCTTCAGGGATTAAGTGTACCTTAGTTTAACCAGACCACTGAGCTGATTAACAGCTCTCCTAGAGAGGGCTGGCCCGAAGGATTAGATTTATTTTACGTGGCTAAGAACCAATTGGTTACCTAGCAACGGGACCTACAGCTCATTGTGGAATCCGAACCACATTGTAACGAGAAATGAATTTCTATCACCAGAAATAAATTTCTCTAATTCTTCATTGGCCGGTCGGAGAATCGAACGCTGGCCCAGCAGAGTGCCAGCCGAGAACGATACCAGCCCTTTCCAATGAGGAATTATCACAGATATTGGGCATGAAAGGTGCTGTAGAGGTAGGAGAGAACAACTTGACCCTTAATTATTTGGGATTGTGTGTTATGCCATTTTTAGTAACTGGTTTTCTGTAAAAGAAAACTATTGTGACGGCTTTGTCTGTCCGTCTGCCCTCAGATCTAAAAAACTACTGAGGCTAGGAGGCTGCAAATTGGTATGTTGGTCAACCACCCTCCAATCATTATACATACCAAATTGCAACCCTCTAGCTTCGGTAGTTTTGATTTTATTTAAGGTTAAGGTTAACCATGATCGTGCATCTGGCAGCGCTTTCCGAAGGCGTGCGACACACCTTTCCCTCGACTGTATCTGGGGAGTTACTGAGCGCTGCGAGGTCGTAGCTGATAGTTTTATACAGCATTATACGCTGTACAGGAAACTCGATTGCGCCGAAGAAACTTCGGTGCAATTTTTACTTGTTTGTAAAAGTGACCAGCATTGTAATGACACCTGTAACAACGTTCAAACAATATGCAAGGTTTTGAAGTCCGACGGTCGAAGTTAATGGTAAATCTGCGCCATGCTTTAAAGTCGGTAGAAAATGTTTGAACATACGGATCGATAGAAAATATATGCTAACGTTGGAAGTTGAAAGGAAGTATATGTTGCCGACGTTTAACGTCGGCAGAGTCTGCCTACCAACGTTTGAAGTGAATAGAAAATATATGCTGACGTTGGAAGTTGAAAGGAAGCATATGACACTGACGTTTGAAGTCAATAGAAAATATCTGCTGACGTTGGAAGTCAGCAGGGAATGAATGCTGACGACGGAAGTCAAAAATACATATATGCCAACGTTTCTAGGCAGTAGGTTCATTATTAGTCCATTTCAACTTGGAAGTCGCCTACGTGTCATTCAATACCTCACCCTCAGATCAGATATCAGTCCTTGCGAAAATGTTCCTGTGGGCCTCGTTCTGATTGAATTCTTATGCCACATGTCACCGGACAGACGGTGGACCCCGTATTCTGTTGCCATGTTAGATCACAACATTCTTCGGCTGCAGCCCTTGGGTTGTAAGACACATTCTATTAATAGACCTGTTGTCTTTAGCCCTATAGAAATTACTTGGTGATATTTTGAATCACTGTTTCGCGAATTAACGCCACCCATCTAACCACCTCCCCCTCGGAAATGGGTCACGTTACGGACTTTCGCAATATCCGACAATCGATTACTTTGACGTGGACAGGTACTAAGGTTACTAATCCCATTCACACTCAGAGCTCACTCCAGAGCTTGAGAAAAGAAAGTTTATTTTCAAGTCTTGTAAATTTGGACAGATTTGAATATGCATCTCATCTGCCAAGCACCTTCTTCCTCCTCACCTTCAACGTTGTAGAGTCGATCGTAATATTGTTTACATTACTTCTTCTTCTTCTTCTTCTTCTTCTTCTTCTTCTTCTTCTTATTCCACCTGACCACAGGAAGGACGAGCCCCATAAAACACAACGACGGATCGTATAACTTATCACCACCACAACCACATTCACCAGTTCCATGGGCAGGCCAACATTGATATCCCTACAGATGGATCCACCAACATTAATTCTTTTACATATGACCTTTTTTTTTTTTAGCTTCAAGCCGTTAGAGGTGTTGTCTGTTTATTGAACATCTTGCCGCCATACTTGCTGATGAGTGGGTAAAGCAGGTTTGAACGTTACGTTTAATTATGAAATAATACGTAATTCTGGGCCACAGAAAACTCGATGTCTTTGCGTGTGCCATAAGGCTTACTTTGTTCAAGTCCACACGTACAAACGTTATGGTTGTGTATGTGTGTGTGTTCATAACCATGCTTGTTCAACATCAGACTGGTTTAATGTTAGCTTTGCATTAGCATTTCAAGTGTATGGAAATTGGGTTGCCCTAGCTTGTACAGGATTCGTCAAAGATGTTTTCCATTCTTTTTATTTTAACCATGGATAATTTTTTTACTCCAGCATATGTAGATACGTGTAATGATCACAGGCTTCCATTATATACGCTGTCCAACTGTGGACAGCTTTCTCAACAATGTGCCTACCTAAGTAGAATACAGTTCTTTCATTCATTCATACTCAAACTGCGGATCAGTTCTTACTGAAACATATATAGAGCAAAAACACCAAAGGTTTTTCGCTCCTTTTATTGTCAAACCGAGGATCAAATTATAATGCAAAAACAGTTATGTACAATACTAGAGCACATTCATGCCCCTTTCTGTCAAACTATTGACCAGTTTTACTGGGACAAAGATTCTACCATAGATCTTTCATCATATTGACTGTTGAACTATGGATCAGTTTTTACTGCAACCTGAAAACATCCAGTAGCATTAGTCTTTCATCCCATTTATTGTAATATTTGCCTTATTTATCTTCATTAAAGGCCAACAGCTGTTGGACGTCCTGTCTTTTTGTGTATGTGGACGTCCTGTCTTTTTGTGTATGGTCCTCCGGTTTCATTACCTTTTCATTTTTTCCTCTTACTATTATTTTGCCTATTCCTGCATTGCTTTTTGCCCCTGAAGCTTGCTTTTATTAACTTTTACTATTACTGTTTCAATAAGTTCTACAGCATCTTTATTATCGGGCCACTATGAATGCTATTCAACAATGTTAACAAAAACCTTCACGACTGATGTGTGTCTGTCAATATATTATTATTATTATTATTATTATTATTATTATTATTATTATTATTATTATTATTAGCGTCGGTGTGCAGGCTTTCTGAATCTACTACTGTTAATTTTGTATAAGGTCATGAACTGAAACAAGGTATTATTATTATTATTATTATTATTATTATTATTATTATTATTATTTTGATAATGTGTTCTATGCATTTCATACATACATAAATAGACAAACAAACTATATTTAAAGTGAGATGTATTAAGCAAACGTAGTTGAGAGAGAGAGAGAGAGAGAGAGAGAGAGAGAGAGAGAGAGAGAGAGAGACGGCGAGCAGATACTAAATTCGTGGTTAAGTATTATATGTCTATTATATGTGTCTGTCTCCTAGAAAAATGCGATCAATTTCACACATGAAAAACCAGTGTAATGTAATTCACTAGAATAATCGGCTGTCTGTAAACATATCATGGAGTCATAAATTTTCCTTGTAGTTCAAGTTTATAATAATTGAATGATTTACAGGCTAGCACGCATGACAGATTGGAAATTCATAGGCCTACAAGGAATAATTTGTCACTGCCAAACGTCAGTGGGCGTATACTAGCCTATCAAATTACCCATTGCGTATTGCTGGCATATACGCTAAAATCTCTCTCTCTCTCTCTCTCTCTCTCTCTCTCTCTCTCTCTCTCTCTCTCTCTCTCTCTCTCTCTCTCTCTCTCTCATGTCTATATATATATATAATATATATATATATATATATATATATATATATATATATATATATATATATATATATATATATATATATTTATATTTATATGAGAGAGAGAGAGAGAGAGAGAGAGAGAGAGAGAGAGAGAGAGAGAGAGAGAGAGAATTTAAGAGGGCATTGTGGTTATCAAAATTATTTACGTTTCTGGTAAAAGTGACCAACAGATTACATTATATATATATATATATATATATATATATATATATATATATATATTATATATATATATATATATATATATATATATATATATATATATATATATATATATATATATACACATATACATACCACAAATAGTATCAGCATTTTTTTAATTGCACTGCATAGAAAAACTTTTTTTTTCATTTGCAGCTGGACTGGTATGTATTTGGTAAGTTCGTCATTAACATTCAGAGTGCCCTTCGGATGTCTTTGACCTGGCCCAATGTGGATGTTAGAGGCAGTTCTGGTGTGGACACTTGCATTTCATCCATCGTATGGCCTCCATTTCCATTTTATTTTTGGAGAACACCTTTGCCTAGACGTGTGCTGCATATGGTTATTCTGTCACAAAATGTATAATTTTCAAGTTTAGCTCGCTTTGAAATTATAGATTATATATGTGTATATGTATATATATATACAGTATATATAAGTATATATATATACATTTATATGTGTGTGTACATATACATATACATACACATACAGACATACATAAAAATTACACACGCACGTGCGCACACGCAGTTTGATGCATGCTTACTGAGAGACAGAGACTGGCTGGTTTGCTCTCTGTCATCACTTTTTTCTCTCTCTCAATTTGACCTTTCTATGAGGGTAAATACTTACGAGAGTCCCCACTCATGGAAATGAGTGGACGAGGACAGGCGCGGCTCATTGCAGTTTGCCGAAAAAATTATGAGATAAGTTGACCAATGAAAAGCGAATTGAGGAGGAGAGGTGGGTCTTCTGGGATCTCCAAAATGGGCAGAGTTGTTTAATCAAGTTTCCTCTACCTCTACTCTTTGGTCAATGGATAATTCGTTTCTGGTCCCTTCCCCCTCCCCATCCAACCTATGGTCCTTTGGATAATTTGCATACTTTCCTACTAACTCCCCCTCCCTTAGTTTCATAGAGAAACTAATGAACGCTTAATATTCAGGTACAGGTTCAAAATTACTGCCGAAGTAGACATGTAAGCAGAGTGCACAAGTTACGATACCTTTTTATATATTTATTTATTTTTTTATTTCTTTAGTAATAGCTATTAGGCCAGGGGTAGGAAAGGGCACTGGTATTGTCCATAGCCTTGTGAGAAAAAAACCTATATTTTTTCTCTGCTCTTGCTGTAGATCAGTGTTTTACGCTTTTGACCAAATGTTTTTCTGTATTTTGACTGGTTTTTCATTCCTTGGACCCAATATAAATTAGTTCAATTCCTTACCATTATCAATTCCTTGTCATTATTATTATACTCAAAATATGCTAGAATTCATAAGAAACATTTCAAGGACTACCAATAACGTGCAAATGATAGAAATAGTACAGTATTTTAGTATTTCAAAGAGAAAAATATTTAAGTGAAAATTAGTTTTTATAAATGTAGTAATAACAATAATAGTTTGAAAGAAATTAGACATTGTTCCTTATATGAAAAGACTCCTGTTCGAGAAAGATGACCAGGCCCCGTCTAAACTGATAGGCATTCATATATTACCATCATGTAGGCCAGACGCAGCACGTATTACTGTTAAAAGTGAAAATAGATATGTAATTCCGGTCTTGTTAGTTTGAAGGGAAACGCTACCTTTATTTCTCGGTTTTACTGAAATGTCCGTCGTATTTTTCCCGTAAAGAAAACGGAATGTGATTTCGTGTGAAGAGGCACAGCGAAGTATTTTTAACACTTGAAGAAAACTGAGAAAATTTCAGTGGTTAGCCGTTCGAGAATTTTTTAATCAGAACTCTGGTTATTCGTCTGAGGTTATTTTAATGTAAAAATTTCATCAGAAGAAAGTATAATACATTAATGTAGTTTCCCTCTTGAGAAAGGGAAATTCTCTCTCTCTCTCTCTCTCTCTCTCTCTCTCTCTCTCTCTCTCTCTCTCTCTCTCTCTCTCTCTCATCCTCAGGGACTTGAGACTTGTTGGAACTGCAAGGTTAATTTTTCCCGGGGCCATTCTTTCCATGTAAAAAAAGGGTATATGTGAAATTATACATACATGCATATATATATATATATATATATATATATATATATATATATATATATATATATATATATATATATATATATATATATATATATTATATATATATATAATATTTATATATATATTAGTTTCACCATACACTCATATTTTCCAATTTAGAGGTGAGAAATGTTGCGTCTGCAGGTACTCAGAAAATCTTTTGGAAATGAAGTCGCTAGCCCCATACCTTTTTCTGAATTCAAAGTAACCACTGATGCCTATTCACGGGCTCTGTGCCATATGCCATTTTCCTATAGAGGAGGCAGCGCCTTCCGGTTTTCAGCAGGGCTCCATGGGGTGAAATTGCTATCTTACACGTTCTATTCCGTTATTGTCCATAGCGCTGGTATAGATTTATATACACCGGAAGTTATGTAAGTGTTCTTGCAATGATTGCTTTTCGTCTTATTTATTTAGCTGAGGTGTCGTTTTTTTCTGTTTTAATTTTTACTCATTTGTTGTGTAAATTTACCAAAAGTAAGAAGTCGTTATTTCTTCATAATGACTCATAATTTTTTAAGTCAGATCTACTAACTCGTCATCATTAGCAAATAATTTTCCAAGGAAGAAAATTCTTATGTGGGCCACGCCACAACATTATATTTCTGGAAGTTGAAAACGTACATAGGATTTTGTCCCAAAAATAAAAATTTTGTTTTGCCCCAAAAATACTTTCTCAGAAAAACCCCCCGGACAAGACTTGTTTTTATCATGGCTGTAGATTGAATAAGATTTTGCCCCTAAATTTATCTTTATGTTGCCATATAAATAAAATATTTGTTTTTGCCTGAAGGGAAGACTCTCTGGACTTGACTTTGGAGCAACCTTGGTAAATGATTGGTCGGTTTGGATTTAGCCGATCATGTGCCATAACGGATTTTGTTATGGTGTTAAAAGGCTTAAGAGACCTGGTGTAGACCTCTGGTCTCAAACCGACCAAATGAGACGACTGTTAGATAGTTGCAATCACGTTTACATCCACCAAAATAATTTCTTGTTGTATCCTTTCGTAAATTTAATTTTAATTTCTTCTCATAAAATTGGAAACGTGGCTTGTCATTTTTGGTTAAGCAGATTCTAGAGGTACACATCAGACTTCTTTTCCCCGTTGACTCCAGACCACAAGGCAACCAACCAACATCCCAGCGCCTGTTTTTGAAGAGAACCGAATTGAATGAGTATTTATGTTCGGAGTTAAGAATAACAGAGTCGTTATCAAAACCTCTGCAACAATTTATACAAGAGTCCACCACCACAGCCTTCCTGCTGGCCGAGAAACGTCCAGATCCTTTGTTCTGCGACCGTTTTTGTGTGACAACGACAACAAATCCGGAGCTGTCGCCACTGCCAGAATGGGGGGAAAAATGCGAGAACGAAAACTCATCGAATTCAAAAACATTTTTTTTTTTTTTTTTCGAAAAAGCTAAAAGTTATAGGGAGAGAGGGAGCGTGTTCAAAGGCCATTTAATTCGAAATTTGCATTTAAATGACCATAGACAGGAGGAAACTCCGTCCTCGCAGGCATATACAATGTATTGTTCGCTTAAGCGTTGTTTACACTAGGGAAGAGATTGGATGGTAAGGGGGGTATAGGGGGCGTGATGCCGGGGGACTTCGGAGGGAGGGGGCTGTTCGATGCGTGGCAGGGGAATGTAAGGGGGCCCAGGGTTGGTTAGATGCATATTGGGGCTTGGCGGGGGGGAGGGGAGGAGACTAAAGCGAAAGTTTTGATTTGTGTTGTGCTATGTTCAGTTATGTTTCCATAAGGTGGTTGTGTGTTGGGGCAAATAGTATATATAATAGATAGGAAAGACTGAGTTTCATATTTGCTTTTATTTATTTGGTTTATTTACTGTCGGTTTTTAATGAGTATATATATATATATATATATATAATATATATATATATATATATATATATATATATATATATATATTATATATATATATATAGTGTGTTTGTGTTTTATATATATATATATATATATATATATATATATATATATATATATATATATATATATATATATATATATATATATATATATAGAGAGAGAGAGAGAGAGAGAGAGAGAGAGAGAGAGAGAGAGGCAGACAGACTTAACCGCCTAGAAAAAGATGCACCCATCTCCAAGTCTTGCTGACACTACAAGCGCTACTCGTACTGTAGCCTATACCTTTCAGCTGCTAAACAAAATCTTTCTATAACTCGCCTTTTCCTGCACACGCTGCGCTTTCAACTTTGCTACACCAACCACCAAAGCACCCAGTTTTGTCTCCCTTTTTAAACAACCGTGGTAGAGCCCTTCTGCACTACAGAAGTCACTTCCGAAACCCTTACGTGGTTCTTTATTCTTCGTTTTGCGTGTGTGTGTGCACGGGATATGGAGCCTCAAATACCATACTGGGGAAGTTTCGTAAATTGAGCAACCTGTGTTTTGTTTTTCTCTTCCACGGGATAACTTCAGAGGGTATTTAACTTTCTGATAACCACTCTTTCGGTTACTTAATTAACTGGTAAGAACAATGTACAGAGTTTTTCGGAAAAAAGTATCTGAATCGGTTTCCCTCCTCCCGAGATTGATTCCGGGACTTTCGATGAATATTCAAGGCTGGGAACTATATTACCTGACATATATATACATACATACATACATACATACATACATACATACATACATACATATATATATATATATATATATATATATATATATATATATATATATATATATATATATATATATATATATAGATGTAACTGGTAGTTAAATGAGAAAGTAAATTCGAGCAGTCAAGTAGGTTTGAACATACAGGACATCTAAGATGCTATAAGTGAAAAGCACAGCATTACCGGCGTCACCAAGGCAGAAACCGTTTTGTTTCCCACTTGGAATGCAGTGCCACATAATTTATTATGTACCTATTTGCCGTCGGCCTCAAGCATGGTTTTTCTGAAAGCTCCCTTGCCTGCCAATATAGATGACGCAATGAGATCATATAAGAATATGGATGAAAATGTGCTAGAGTTAAAGATATATAGGTGAAAAAGAATATATGAGGAGTATATACTCAAGGATATGGTAAAAAGTCAGTGAGGAGTTTTTATGAATGGTGTTATGCAAGAAGTGAGAGAGAGAAAATTCAAGTTAGATGCAAAGTTGGCTGATAAGAAAACGAATAGTGATTGAAATATGGAATGAATGTTTGAAAATGTTTGCAAGAGGAGAAAGTTGGAAGGGAATGTGAACCGTAATAAAGTTATGAGGGTACAAAAAAATAAAAAAAAACTGGAAAGGGAGCAATGAATTTTAATGTGGATATTGGAAGAATGGAATGGGAGTGGTTGATTCTTATGGGCATTTGAGAGTAAATACAACTGATGATGGTAAGATAAAAGAAATGGGAATAAGTGAAGGGTTGATTGAACTAACTCTTGTGTAGAAGTGTCGTGTGGACTCTGCACACACACACACACACACACACACACACACACACACACACACACACACACACACACACATATATATATATATATATATATATATATATATATATATATATATATATATATATATATATATATATATATATATATATATATAAAGTTAAATTTACTGAGATGAAATATTTGCTTAGTGTTTTTGGCATATGAATTAAAAGGATAAGAAATACGGAAATATGCAGAAGTGGCAAAAGGTCTCACGAAGGCGGAAGGCTGGATTGCAGTATTTTGAGATAGTGTGGTCATGTGTAAAGAGTGGTGAAAAGGGTGCATAATTTGAGTGTAAGAAGGAAGGAGGAGGAGAAAACCTAGAAAGTTCTGGATAGATGGTGTGAAAGAGGCAATGGAAAGCAAGGGTATTAGTTTCTGAATGTCAGAGTGTGTTTACAAGATGAAGTACTTGGAGCTTATTGGGATGTTCAGCTCACTGCTGATGAGCCTTTTGTGTCGGTGTTTGAAATACCTAATGTTGTGAAAGTTTGAACAGTGGGTTCATCTGTGATACAGATGTAAATTTTAAAATGTAATAGTGCCTGGTGTTATGGCGTGAGTTTCTCTATCACAGAACAGTTGTATGCTGAAAAATTATATACATATATATATATATATATATATATATATATATATATATATATATATATATATATATATATATATATATATATATATAATATATGTGTGTATATATATATATATATATATATATATATATATATATATATATATATATACATATATATATATATATATATATATATATATATATATATATATATATATATATATATATATATATATATATATATATATATATATATTACACACAAGGGTATATATTGTGTCACTGTAAATACGCACCATAGAGCAGAAAGCAGCTGAAAGATGAGGAAAAGATAATTTCCGGCAATAAATCCAGGAAAAAAAGAGAATGACAACTGGCGGGGGCATAATAGCTCCTTTCATGGCATGAAGCCGAATGGAGGCAAAGAAGAAAAAAATAGACTGCTATTTTTTTCTTATTTATTTATTATTTTTTGTCATACTTTTTTTTTTTTAGGGAAACAGGGTAACAGTTGTCGTGAATACTTTAACTTGATTTACTTGAGGAGAGGCCCCTCCCTCTCTCCCTTGGCGGCCTGACCCACCCACCCACACGGACACCCGTCCCCTGAACATTTTTTACATGTAAAAATGGTCTCGATAAATTCACGGGAAAATATGACTCAATAAAAGAGTGTATTTCAGAGGTGACATATGCCGTGGTTCTCATAGCGTTTTAGCTTTTAGGTTACTTCTTTATTTACCGTTTTTCTTCTTCTATAGATTCGCCTTCAGATACTTGAGACATTTGTGCGGTATGCTGCATAGAAAGGGGTATTTATTCCAGCTCTGCCTGTCCTGCTGTGAGGCTTACTTTTAGTTGTTGTTTTGACTGCTGGGATTTTGTGTTGACCTTTATACAGGAGCTGGTTTTTCTTGTTATTTCTGTGATCGTCGCTACTTAGGGAGTGTGCTTTTACTACTGACACTACTATTACTATGTATATAGAGGACTACATATTATATTTATCTTTATATTATTTATATTTATATATATATATATATATATATATATATATATATATATATATATATATATATATATATTTATACTACATAACCAATGCGGCGCTGCTTGGGAAAACTTTGAATGACATTCTACTGGTAGGGGGAGGACAAGGGAGAGAGGGAGGAGTTTGTGTTGATGGTCCAAATGACAGTTCTACTTTTTTCATGTGGACGTTCATCCTTCGAACAGTCTTGGATGAACTGACATGCATTACTTTGGTTACTCTCCCTCATATCCAGGTATTACTTTGGTGACTGTCCCTTTTATCCAGAAATTGCTGTACTCTCTGCCCCTTTTATCCAGGTATTACTCTGATGACTGTCCCTTTTATCCAGTTATTACTGTGATGACTGCCCCTTTTAAAACGGGATTTGTGTTGATGGTCTGATTGACAGTTCTACTTTTCTCATGTGGATGTTCATCCTTCAAACAGTCGTCGGTGAACTGACAGGTATTACTGTGGTGACTGGCCCTTTTATCCAGGTGTTACTGTGCTGTCTGTTCCTCTTGCCTAGGTATCACTGTGGTGACTGCCCCTCTTATCCAGGTATTACTGTGGTGACTGTCCCTTTTGTCCAGATATTACTTTACTGTCTGTCCCTTTTATCCAGGTATTCCTTTACTGTCTGTACCTTTTATCCAGGTATTACTGTGGTGACTCTCCCTTTTATTCATGTATTACTATGGTGACTATCCCTTTTATCCACGTTTTACTTTGGTGACTGTCCCTTTTATCCAGGTATTACTGTGCTGTCAGTCTCCTTTAACCAGGTATTGCTGTTCTGTCTGTCCCTTTTATCCAGTTATTACTCTGGTGACTTTCACTTTAATCCAGGTTTTGCTGTGCTGTCTGTCCCCTTTAACCAGTTATTACTCTGCTGTCTGTCCCTTTTTATCCAGGTATTACAGTGGTGACTGTCCATTTTATCCAGGTATTACTGTGGTGACTGTCCCTTTTATCCAGGTATTACTGTGGTGACTGCCTCTTTTATCTGGGTATTTCTGTGCTGTCTCTCACCTTTAACCAGGTGTTACTATTCTGCCTGTCCTTTTTATCCAGGTATTACTGTGGTGACTGTTCCTTTTATCCAGGTATTACTGTGGTGACTGTCCCTTTTATCCAGGTATTACTGTGCTATAATTATTGAGGAAATTTACATTTGAACGAATAGAAAAAAAAGGAAACATCATACATCTTGCACGTCGGGCTTAGCCAGCAGCTACTACGCAGGCTGGGAAGGCACTTTCGTCTTCATTTACTACAGAGAGCAAAGCTCTACTTATTTCAGTTATAGATAAAAAAATTCACGCAAATTCTGATAAAAAAATTATGTTATAGAGGATTTATTGTTGCAGGTTAATCATACATCTTACAACACCTGGAAGAAAACCTGGGGCGGTCAGGTGAAAAATTACTTTGAACCCATAAAGCACCTGAAGGAAAACATGATGGAACTACAAAAAATGAAAATTTCATTCGTGATGTCTGTTTTTGTATGTGTGTCATATGGGTACAGATTTGAAACGTACCCTGTCGTCCAAGTTGGGTCAAATGATGGCTATGTGCCAAATTTTGTCTAGATCGGTCAAGCGGTTTGGATTTCTATAATGCACAAACATAAGAGACACACGTACAAACTAACATACAAACATTCACTTTTATATATAAAAATATATATATATATATAACTTTTTTACTGTAATATAAAAGGGTTCTGTGAAGTTTAAAAGACCCATAAAACACCTACTAATACGACATGATTATATATTTCCACTGAAAATACTTGAATCACGAATGTGGATTCACCAGAGATTAGGATTGAAGTATTGTCGATCGAAATATATTGATGGGACTTTTAATTTTCACAGAATGTTGTTAGATTACAGTGAAAGATATATATATATATATATATATATATATATATATATATATATATATATATATATATATATATATATATATATATATATATATATATATATAATGTGTGTGTGTGTGTGTGAGTGAGTGCGAGGAGAGGACCCTTAGAAAAACAAGACAATGGTCATTTTCAGATTATACTTGTAAATAGTGAATTGTGGATAAAGCCCTATGCAGGAAACTTCTGCAAGTTTATCCACAGTATGCACCCACACAGATTGCCTCTTAGGGCACATTTCCAATGCCGCGACCTAAACGACAGTAGTCGTGCAGTCGCACAGCTCCTAATTTGTACGCCTGTTCATTATATCAAATGGTACAGTTTCCAGTGACGCGTCTACAGTCGTACAACGGAAGCACTCAAGTGACACTTCTCCAGATGTACGACTCCAACCGGCTTGGTAGCAGTCTAGGCGTAACAGCCGTTGCAGCTACTAGTGTTTTTTTTTTATGTTTTTTTCAAACATGGCCAATTTAGTACTGATTGAGCAAGTGCACATATGTAGATGTTAGTATGATGGAAAAAATGAATATTATAAAGACGCAAATGTTAGGGGTAATGTGTGGACAGGATTTTCTAATGAATCGAAACCAGATGCATAGAATAATTATTTATTTATATTTTAATTAATCATATTTGTTTTGTTTATATTATCAATAGATTAAGCATATCACTCATTTATGAAACTTATAATGCATCTCGATTTGATTTGTCTAAATCAGTTCTCGTTCTTGATTCATTTTCCATGACATCAACAATAAAACTCAGTGATAAATGAAGCAGATTGACCAAAGTCTTGTTATTGATAATCGAACAGGCTAGTGTAATCGCGCGGCTCTAGTCGCACGGCTTGAGTCGTCGTTGGAAACACCCCTTTAGCATGCATCAAACCTGTCGCGTACACCGCACCATTTACCCTATCTTTAACAATGTCTTCCTCTCCTTCATCCTCTTAACACTTCTGAATTATAGTCTTTTCATTTCATCTTCTTAACATTTATGAATTATAGTCTTTTCACTTCATCCTCTTAACACTTCTGAATTATGCAGTATTTTCACTTCATCCTCTCAACACCTCTGAATTATACAGTCTTTTCACTTCATCCTCTTAACACCTATGAATTATACAGACTTTTCACTTCATCCTCTTAACACTTCTGAATTATACAGTCTTTTCACTTCATCCTCTTAACACCTCTGAATTATACAGTCTTTTCACTTCATCCTCTTAACACCTCTGAATTATAGTCTTTTCACTTCATCCTCTTAACACTTCTGAATTATACAGTCTTTTCACCAAGCTGCCGTCCATTTTTTTCTTTCTACATGTCTCAACCATCTCAAAAGTATTTTGATTTAAACTTTCACAAAAACTAAACATTTATTAATAATACATATCTTCACACATTTCGTCATTCATTTATCTCGACAACTTTAACACTTATTACATCAATTTGCATTCAGTGCCCACACTTCTCTTTCGTAACCATGAGTTGGCATAACAGACTCTTCATACATTCCTATCTTGGCTTCCAATGACTATATATATATAAACTTATGCTTCCAACTCTGGTAGCACCTTTGCTAAACGCCGGTCGTCCGATCAGTGTTAGGCAACATTAGTCCTGGTAATTACATCGGATGAGCTGCTAACATAAAAGACATGCATCGATGGAGCATAAGCCCTTGGAAATCTGTGGGACAGGGTTTGGGGCAGCCTCACTTCATTAATGCCTGCTGGGAGCAAGAAGAGCAAAACCTTATTGTATCATCTCCTGTGAGGAGGAAAGCCGTCTGTGAAAACAGAATATATATATATATATATATATATATATATATATATATATATATATATAGAAACAGCGATCTCATATCGAAATAGTAACGTTGAAGACAAAGAAGATACATACATACACATATTCACGCTGAAGGGTTAATCTGAATGAAGTGATACCAATTGACTCACAGGTGGGTTGGGAGGTTGGGTAAAATCCGCTGGTGTGTTTGGGAAAAACCTCAGGTACAGAAGTACTTAGGTTCCAACTTCTTTTATGACTTCCGTGGATCAATTGGTAGCACCCTGTCCTTTCATTTGAGAGACTTGGGTTCGATCCCGATATGTATCAGAATATTATATACACATAGTTATATGTATACCTTTTGAAATTGTTGGAATTTCTACTCTTGATTTTGTCCTTTTACAAAAGGACAGCACAACTGGATATAACAGAAGAAAGCATAGATCATAAAAGTTTAATAAACCTTGTCAAGCAGTTACGGAAAACCACCGTTCTTCTTTAGTTATTTTAGGAAAGCTTATGCCCCTTTAAAGACAATTTAGGGATGCTTAAGACCCATTTAATGACAATTTAAGAAGAGTAAGGAACATTTATTGACAGTTTGCGGAGGCGCAAGACCTCTTTAAAGAAAATTTAGGGAGGGTTGCCACATGGATATACATTTCAGCATACTAATGCTTTTGCTGAAGAATTTTTGTAGGTAGTATTTTCCAGTAATACTATAGAAGTCTATCGATGAATCTGACTTGTGATGCTTAATAGTAAAACTAATGTAGTTTTAGGTTTAACTAATTTTCATCACGGCTAATGCCATCGAATCAGTTGAGTATTTTTATTCATATTACATGAAATGGTGGTCGTCTCTTACTAGTAAGGAAACTGATCTCCCCGCCCTCTCTCTCTCTCTCTCTCTCTCTCTCTCTCTCTCTCTCTCTCTCTCTCTCTCTCTCTCTCTCTCTCTCTCTCAAAAGAAAGTTACTGATAAACAATCTCTCGCTCAGTCTCTCGTTCCCTTTTATTTCCTCTCTTATCGTCCAAGCAATATCGAAAGAGCTGCCGAAAGGCCGCTACAACACACGTTTCCATCAAACATTCCGACGAATGCCTGCCAGGTAATAACGATAAGTCACGCCGAAGATGGCAAAGCATCAAAGCTTACGAAAAGGTGAAAGAGAGAGAGAGAGAGAGAGAGAGAGAGAGAGAGAGAGAGAGAGAGAGAGAGAGAGAGAAAAAAGGGGGGGATCCAATAGTAAACCACAAATTTAAAGGGGAGAGGAGGAAGTTAAGGCCTAGCACCTACAGAACGTTTATATCTATATATATATAATTTATATATAACCAGAGGAAGAGTACACGGATGCGGGGAGGGGTTGTATCAAGAGGCTCTATGACCAGAGTCAATGACCCCTCCGGATATATCTCCAGTAGGCCGTCATGTTTCGTAAGTGCGTATATATATATATATATATATATATATATATATATATATATATATATATATATATATATATATATACACACATATATATGTATGTATGTATATGTGTATATATATATATATATATATATATATATATATATATATATATATATATATATATATATATAATGTCTGTATAATTTATTTTTAAATGCTAATGCACATTTTGCATCTACTATCTCCATGCAACACTACTCCAATTTCATATAGGCCCACTGTGCTGCCATGCTTCTCCAATGATATATTCTTAGCCACCAGCTGTTTCACCATTCCATTAAGTAAGACTGTGCCGCAAAAATTTATATATATATATATAAATATATATATATATATATATATATATATATATATATATATATATATACATATATATATATATGTAGAATCTACTGGTCACTTCTACCAGACACATATGTAATTCTAATAGCCACAATGCCCTCTTAACTTCTCGAATTCTTATGCTTTTTTTTGTATATGCTTGTAACTAACAAGCATATCCAAAAAAGAATTCGAGAAGAATTAGATATATATATATATATATATATATATATATATTAGAATAATATATATATATATATATATATATATATATATATATATATATATATATATATATATGTGTGTGTGTGTGTGTGTGTGTGTGTGTGTGCATGCATGTATGTATGCATGTATGTATATATGTATGTATGTCAGAGATGTCTCCTGTCCAAGCACGGTAAGTGAAATAAATATTTCCAATTTATTGTTTTCCTCTCCTGAGGACCAATAAGATTCCTTGTGTGTTTCCCCTCATGCGATCTGCATTTAGAAGATTGTGAAAGATATCGTCCTGCAAGCAAATATATTGCTTCAAAGGTCATGAAATTCAAACTTCTGTATTTCCTACCTTATAACCTTCCTTCCTTGAAGAGGCAAATCTATCACTTCATTTGTAATTATACCCCCATCATCCTTCCTTAGTGCCCCCATTTTTTGCTCTCCTGGCCTAGGAAGGGGCATGAGGTTGTCTGTCCCATCGGTCTTTCTGATGTGGGAGCGTAAAGGGTTATGTTATGGTTATTGGAAAAGGATTCAAGTAATGTTAAGGAAATTATTCCTCTTCATTGAACGCGTCATTTTTTAATCGATTGGTTGAATGACATCGAAGGTCATTGACACCGATCGTTTGTAAACTCTCGGAACAAATGGCATTAGTGGGAATGTTGACAGACAGATATGTAATTTGCACTGTGAAGTGTAAATCGTAGGGACAGTACAATTAAGCTGTACCTGTAATTTGTCACATGTCCGGAATCCGTTTCTGGTTTTTTAGGTAGGAATGTAATTACCAGTATATCACATTTGTGGGGCTTCTTATATTTTCTCGGCCGTTTATTCTCCGTAAGTGTCCGTTTCTAGTGAACCGTTCTAACCACTGTGGACATTATTATAATAATTTGTGTAAGGTTATCGCTGCTTCAGCGGCAGTAGGATAATGGTGGCCTTTTTTTCTTTTTTTTTTTTTTGAAGGGGGATTAATGAGAAAATCGGTAGAGTTCACTGAACTTGATTTCGCCACTGAGATGATTCTTAGCGAATCTTGTCTCAGCGAGGGTCTCTTTCTCATTCATTATTATTATATCATCATAGAATGTTATTATTCAAAGTGAACAAACATTCATGAGGAACCAACTTAAAACGCTGCTAAATTCTTCTACAGAATAAAATGCACACGAGTTGAAAATCATGATGCAGAAAGAATACTTAAAAAAAAAATTGCCAGAAAATATAACTGAAATATCAAATAAATATACCCATGCTAAAACATCGTTGTTAGTCAGATATGGAAAGTTTAAAAAAAAAAGACTTTGTTAACCTGGGAGCTACCAATATGGCGATGAGTAGGGTGGGGTTAGGGGTAGGGGACCCAAAGGTAAACATTTAAGTAGAGCTGTGAGGTAACTTGCTCCAGAAATTAGGTGTTGGTCTTGCCTGGCTCATGGAAATAGTAAAAAGTGGAAAAGTAAATGTTGGAAATTGACAGCGATTGGAGGAAGCAATAGACGCCCCTCTTCAAAAAACTCGGAGGTGTAAGAGTCTTGGAAAACGGAAGAAGAAGCAGAAAAGTAAGGTGTTGAAAATGGAGTTAAACATGAAGGTTGATATTCATGTTGAATATTCAGATGGGCGAGAGAGTGTTAAAGATTCGAAATAGACTTGCCTTAAGCAATGTTAAGTTAGGTTGGTTATGAAACAGCAAACTTTGTTCATTTCACTTAAACCTTATGGCAACAGCGAGGATCCCAGTCACCATGATGCCTGCTCTCTCTCTCTCTCTCTCTCTCTCTCTCTCTCTCTCTCTCTCTCTCTCTCTCTCTCTCTCTCTCTCAGGCTGTGCAGCAGTTTTATTCTCTGATGTAAGGCTCCTGGGGACAACGAACTACCTAACCATTTTAATACGCAAACATTGCTCTCTCTCTCTCTCTCTCTCTCTCTCTCTCTCTCTCTCTCTCTCTCTCTCTCTCTACGTCGAATAGATTCCCCATCGAGACAGGCGGCCGCACATACCCAGACGAATACGGCTCGCAGTTCCACTGTTATTTCTACCTAGCTGAGATTGAGGAACTCGGAGAATTTGCTCAAGTCTTCTTTGCTTTCCTCGACTTATTCTCCTTTCCACCCCTTCCCCCGACCTACGTGCCCCACCCCGAGGTCGTCTCGCTCCCGTACCTCTCTACCCCTTTAGGCCCCTGACGTTAAATCTCCGACAGGGATCACGGGATTGGCGAAGCCCGAATGCTGGGAGGGGAGGGGAGGAATAGAGAGGGGGGTGAGGGGAATAGGATGGTGTCGAAGGGGCAGACAAGGGGAAAATAGGGCGGCTGAGGATGATGGCGCGGTCGGAGAAATAGGAGATATTTGATGAAAACTGGAAATAGGAGAGACGACGGAATAAATCGTCATGAAAGGTGAGGGATGATACTCAGAGCTTTGTTTCTGTTGGGTGGTGAGAGTTGTGAGGGCCAAACCAGGCCTCTTATTCTTTTTTACACACCGCACGTACGAATGCCTATTGGCAAGAAACCGTGTTGACGTAAATTAGCCACCAACCAAAACCCTACTTAATCCAACTCGGTCTTATAGCTTCAGTAATTATCAGTTTGCAAATTACTCTAAAAACAAAATAAAACCAAACTACCCAGTGATAAACAACTAATATTCAGAGGCATCAGAAATCAAATGATTACTTATGAATACTTGATGTGACATACTTATGAATACTTGATGTGACACGAAAAATATTAAACTTGACATCGATCAAAAGTAGAGTGAAGGCCTTGCTGACTCCTTAGGATATCTGGCAACTGATCTGTCTAATGAATCACTGACAGTAATAAAAGCTCACCTGTAATCTTTTTTTATGATAACTTTAACACCTTTTTTGTTGTTTTTGTTTAGCGTAATGTACAGTGTTTAACGATTAGACATTTCTTTTATCATGTATTACCTGTATACCATAACTTTATAATCAATAAGATTATTATTATTATTATTATTATTATTATTATTATTATTATTATTATTATTTTATTATTATTATTATTATTATATTGAAGATATGGCGAAGAAATGGCAAAATAAATATTTCTAAAAACAAAAGAAGGAAATAATTGACGTTGATGATGACGGTGATGATTATAACAAGGAATAGCAGGAGGTGATGTGTCAAAGTAAAGAATATTTTTAAAAGATGAATTTAAAAGATGAACGGAGAAGTATTCTTTTATTATTGTTATTATTATTATCACGATTGTTGTTGTTGTTGTTATTGTTGCTACTATTTTTATTAAAGGATACATTGAAGTGCGGAGAAAAAAAATGGTACCATGAACTTACTATCATTGGTGTATAATTGTAGGCTTTCTTTTACTCGTCAAACGCAAATCAAATCTCTCTCTCTCTCTCTCTCTCTCTCTCTCTCTCTCTCTCTCTCTCTCTCTCTCTCTCTCTCTCTCTCTCTCTCTCTCTCTCTCTTGTTTATAGCCATTTTAAAGATATGAATAATAATAGTAACTATTCTAAACTTCATAAGCTTATACCATGCAAAGTGGCAGGAGAAGTAAATCAATAAAAATACATCACAACGCCACTACGTTCACTCTGAGACTTGTACCTATCGCCTGCTGATGGTGTTACTCTTTCTGAACCGGGTGTGCCTTGCTCTGGTCACTATAAGCAATAATGAAGGTACTTTGCAGCATCACCAATTGGCTTGCACTTTTCATCTCCTTCCCTGTTTCTTTGCCCTTCTAGTCGCCCATTATTTTTAACTGTATTCACATCATACTTGAGGAGAAATCCTTCGGTCTTTAGTCTTTTTTTTTTCGGAGCTGACGATAGCTGCTGGCAGCCGATGTCATTGTAATTAGTGGTGGGTGCTGAGTAGCATGAGAAAAGCCAATCACGGTTGGCTTCAGTGCTATCTGTTGTTGATATTTACCGTCAGCTAAGTAGAAAATAAAAAGGAAGAAAGTATAGAGTTAACTTAGAATGCCAATACATACGCTTGATTTTCGTTCAGTAGGTAAGTAGATTTTTTTTTTTTTTTGCAAACATAACGTAACTTACACCAAAATGGTATCTATTAAATCAATCGCCAGAGCTGTTGAACTGTAGCGATCATACACTGAAGGCGCAACTAATCGATGTCCTAATGTAATTTTGTTCCTTGTGTAGCCGTTTTTCTCCATGAGAATTATATCCTTTCCTTGTAAGCTAGATGCGCTGTGCACCCAAGTCTTCTTAATCGAAAATTATAGAAGGATCGTCACGAAATTGTATGTGACAGCAGGAAGTTTGATGAAAGAGCAATCCACAAAATATGTTGATTTCTTTTCTTTTTTTTTTCTTTTTGGTTAACGGAAGGAAAGCCAGTTCCTCTGAAGACTGAATCATAAATCAGGGAACTGTCCCATAAATTCTTGCAGCAGGTCTTGGGAATCTAAAGTAGTTTGCGTGGAAGTAGAGCAGGAGAAGAGGCATCGTTGTAGGTTAATTAAGGATGATTTTTCATTTGAAGAGACTTGAGACGGGCTCCTCTCGAGTGATGATAAGAACAGTAGACGAAAACATTAATTTGATGTCTAATTCACTTATGTTAGTTTTGAGTAAGTGATGTGTTCAGTTGTGAAAGTATAGCAAGTTACATGACGGCAGTTTTAAAACGGAAACTCAAGAATACCTGAGGTTAACGTTTATTGTTCGACCCGGAATTTGAGAAATGCAAGTTTAAAATGTTGATTGAAGATTTCCTACATTTTTATACAGAAATGGCGGGAGTAATAGAGGAAAATATCTTATGAGTACCTCGTTGCGGCCTTCTCTTAACTATAAGTTGCCATTCAATTTGACTTAGGCAGCCTACCCACCATTATTTTATTTTTCCTCTTCTGGCCATCTGTTTCTTTCTTTCCCTCCATCCCCAGTTGTGAAGCAACCAGATACATAATTCAGTGTGTAGATCAGCAGAGGCAATTAAGAAGGCACTCTTGTTCGACAGAGAGAGAGAGAGAGAGAGAGAGAGAGAGAACAAAGCTGGTGATGCGCTTCGCGCCGTACCAGCGGGCCCGAGTAGATGGAAATAAAAGAACGATCAAAATAACACGCAAGAAAAAATAACTTGGGGCACACACGCCCGTTATTTTTAAAGACGTCAACGGAAACCCAGGATGGTTTGGCCACGACGGGCCACGGGGTAGGGGGAGATGGGTGGGTGGGATGGGCAGGACGAAAACGTCTCGTGGAATTCTCATAGATGGAATTGTTACGCCTCTACCTTCAGAGTCCCTTAGGCCTGTGCACGATACGAAACCACAATAAAAACCCGAGTTGGAGGATTTCCGATGGATATCGGAGGTCCCTTGGTCTCTTTGATGATTTATTTCGGCTACCTGGTTTATTTTGGGTTTCCCGTAGGCCGTTGACCTCTTTCAGGGGGCCGGCGTGTAGCGTATCCATGCCCGCGTACCACGGCAAAATGTATTATCATCATTTGGGGCGTTGTCTGGGTATTTTATTTTTTTCCTAAAAGTAAGGAAAGAGTGATCAGTAGACCACGCAGATGTTCAGACAATGCCACCCTCATCCTCATCCGGAAATTATTATATAGCTACGGAAATTATGATTATTATTATTATATATATATGTGTGTGTGTGTGTATACATATATATATGTACATATACTGTATACTATTATATATATATATATATATATATATATATATATATGTGTGTGTGTGTGTGTGTATATATATATATATATGTGTGTGTGTGTGTGTATATGTATATATATATGTACATATATATATATATATATATATATATATATATATATATATATATATATATATATATATATATATATATATATATATATATATATACATTTTTAGTGCACAGATGTCTGTCGTTGGAAGCCAAAGTTGTATGATGGAATTGCTGAGCCAACTTTTGTCAAAAAATTAGTGCAGATGAAAATTTAGTTTAGTCTTTTGATAAGGTTAGTCGTGAGGAGGAAGTGGAGTATATGTCTGCAAAAAGAGAGTAATTCGGAAGTGCTGGGAGGAAGGAGAGGTGGAAGACTTAGAAGGTATGGTATAGATGCACAGGACCTGAAGAGCCTTAATAACCATAAAGTGAGGTGTGCGCGTGCAATTCAGCGTCCTGCCTATGATTATGCTGTTTTAGAGTGTGAAGATGTCATTTTCTTGGAATTTTTCTGCAGTGGAGATTTATAATCGATTCAGCAGTTTAAGTACGACAATGACAGTGACTTTTATTTTTGTTTTGAGAGCCACTCTGTTGTGAACGTAGACTTCACCACCCTAAATAGACCTTGGTTATGTTTAATGAAACCCTGCCTACACAGCAAACACAGGTACGAGAGATTTTATTTTATTTTAGTTATTAATTTATTTTTGTTTCTTTATGCCAAATAGCCGGTCATGAGTTTGTCCTTCCGTCCGTCCTCTTGGAGGAGGAGCAGAGTAACCGAGGAGCCATAAAACAGCTCAGAACAGGGTTTGGTATGCTGATAGTTTTCTCTTAGGCCTAAAAGTATTTAATGAAGATGTCCACCCCGCGTATTCGATAGGCC
>NC_089749.1:47351052-47366052 GCF_040412425.1 Macrobrachium rosenbergii | reverse complement strand
GCGGCAATCACTGCAGGGCGTGAAGGACCGAGAAAGGTGGTCGGGAATATAAATTTGGCATTCTGTGGGTGAGCGCCATCCCTGTAATTAGCTTTTAGTCAATTCAATATTTTAGGGCCACGTCCCACCTTAATTTGAAATGCTGAATTTCAAACTAGTTTCAGTCTTCTAAGTAGTTTTATCAACTCTTTCTTCTAATTAATATGTAATTTTATTGCGGAATTGTGCTTATGTATGAGATTTTAATAATTAGAGATTATGTAATATAATTACGTGACTGTGATGATTATCATAATTTTATTATGATTGCCATTAATTAAATTTGTTTCCTTTTTGGAATGAAATATTTTTACTATATAGTCCTCTTTGTTAAATGGTTTAATGGTATAATTTATACGTACTACTACTATTTTGATGTTTAAGGTTACAAAAAAAATAGTTCAGAATTGATCGTAACGAAAGCTTTTTTGAATTATTTCATTGTTGCAGTTTCTATTATTTATTATATATGATCCAGATTTTCATAATGATATTCCGTTGTGACATACCTGATTTTTTTCCCTTGTAATGTAGATATTTAAATAATTTAGGTTTTTCACGTGATTATCTTTGTTTATACGATGTTTTATGTTATAGGAATCTGATTTTTTAACAGTAATGTTGTTGTTGCGATGTTGGTATGCTACATGTTTTAAATTTTTATGACCGTTGTTTTCCCGATGCTTGCATCAAATATGACTCATGTGTCTCTTTATGATGACCTTTGTTGTTGCTATGCCCTACTGTAGTTTAATTAAGTTTTATGTAATAACCCTGTTGTTGTAATCCTGTCTGTAGTGTAAATCCATTGTCTTTAAACGACCTTTGTTATTTGGAAGCCCTTATGTAATATCATCATTCCGCCCATAGACCATTTTACATAAAATTTAGATAGAAAATATTTTGACAGATCAAAGGTCGAAACGAGCCTCGAAACCAGATTATGGGATTCAGAGGCCAAAATGCTAATCATTGCACCATGGGACAATGAAAACATTGAGGACTGTAACCATTACATTGTGGGATCCTGCTTTGGAACCCGAAGACATCTTCTCCTTTTAACGTGCTTTTTTTTCCCCATTTTTGTATGGGGTAAGCACATGTAGTTTATATTTTAGATTTTTGTCAAGTGTATTGTAAATAGTATTACTTATACAACTTAAGAAGACTGCGTTAAATTGCACCAATAGATCTTGACTTACCTGGAGATGTGACGCTGTTGAATTTTCATTTACAATATTTAGAAATTATGAGTATTATTATTTTAGAGGTATTCTTGGATTCTTATTATAAATTCCATCATTGTTTCGATATTATTATTATTATTATTATTATTATTATTATTATTATTATTATTATTATTATTATAGTAGTAGTAGTAGTAGTAGTAGTAAATCCAGAGTTAACAAATGTTATTTTTATAAATATTAACGAATTATTAGTGCATTGCCCTTTATCATACTGTATGTTTGCAGTAGTAGTATTTCTTATCACTAATAGTAGTAGAAGTTGTAGTCACAATTATGTCAGTAGTAGTAGTAGTAGTAGTAGTAGTAGTAGTAGTAGTAGTACTGAAAATAGCCGTTAATGAATTTCCCTTAGTTCACAAGATTTCCGAACAGTTTTCCCACTGTTTTTATTAAACTGCAGGCTTAGTAATTTGTTAAAGAGAAAATGTCTTTATTAGAGCATTTATTGCCACGGTAATCGGAAGGTCTGCTTCTTATAAAGATATATAAATCATTATTGTTATTCCGCTTAGGTGTTAACTTTCCATTTCTCAGCAAACCTTTTTTGAACGAGTTGTTAGTCCTCATGACCTACCACAGTCGACTAACCACGAAATAGCATGTCCGCATGTGAAATAGGTAAAAAGGAGAGAAGTAAGAGAATATCAGATAACCAATAACAAGAATGAGGTAAGCGACGAATTATAATAAATCCATAACATATGATGTAGAATACGTAGGTTACCCATTATTATCATACGCCTGTTATCTTTCCCCATTTTCTGTGCGTTGTATCTGTTCTACATTACCAAAAATGGGACGTTATCTCTTTTAGTTTTCGAAGTGACAAACTTTGATTAAGAGAGGAGAATTTCTCGTAAAAAAAAATTTATATATATTTTTATGTGCCTTAGATCAAGTACAAGAGAACATCGGAGAAAGAATGGAATTCTGGATGTTTAAAACTCTTGGGACAACTAACAGTGATGTTTGGAGAATTTCGTGATCTTCGCGTACACGCAGTAATGTGGAATTCCTAGATCTGATGATGAAACAAACAAGCAAATAAAAATGAACAGACATGAAAATGCCCTGTTTCAGCCCCCCCCCCCTTTTTTTTTTTTTTTTTAGTTTCTTTCCTACTTTCATTTTCTCACTTTGATTTGAAACTTGAACTTGTTCTTTTCTTAATTTTTCCTCTTATCTCCCTCATTTTACTCAAGTTCCTCACATGTGTTACTTTCCTTCTGTCCCCCACGTATTGCTAATAACACCAGAATTTTATGTAAGTCAGTCAGTCGTTGTACCTCGGCCTAGTAACGCCTGTATGATTTATAACTCCGTCTGTCAGTCTGTCTCAATCAGCCTAGTAACGCTTGCATTTTCTGTAAATCGGTCAGTCAGTCTTATCGCGCTCAACGTGGCAATGTCATCACGCTCTATAAATCAGTCGATCAGTCTGTCTGGCTCGGCAAAGTAACGCCAGTACGTTATAGAAATGAGTCAATCAAACGATATCGCTCAGTACAGTAACGTCGATATGTTATTTAAATCTGTCAATCCATCCTCTATCCTTTTCAGACACTAAGGCCAATATGTAAAAGTCAGTCAACCAGTTTCAACCGGACTACAGCTTCTGCTGTATCATCCCAGATTCAGTCTTACATTTTTCAAGAAGCGCTACACTTTCTCATCGTGGTTAGAAGACCTGCCATCATTGCTATATTTACCTGAAGCGAGAGAATTAGTTGCTACTTCCATCGGCCCAAGAGATGCTCTGAACGACAAGAGCCCCTGGTGGTTGAAGGCTACCAAAAGCTTCATCAAATTAAAACATTAGGTAGCCAATCCTGTCAGTCTGAGCATAAAATTGTTTTAGTTTTATGTCAGTAAAAAAAAAAGTTTTGCGCCAGCATAACGCCATTAAGTTGCCAATCATATCGGCCTCGGCATAAATGAAGGTTTTTATTTAGGTCCATCAGTTTTTTTTAATCCAATGAAAAGCCATCAAGTTGTCATCCCACCGACGTCAGCATAATATATACCTTTAGTTGTAGGCCTATCAAAGTTTTCCTCCAATGAAAGTCACCGAAATACAATCTCCCTCATCATTGGACCCCCATCTAAAATTTTGTTTACCAAAGAATGTACTTTGCAAGGAGAAGCTCTCCCGCCGCCCCCCTTAATAGAGTCCCCTTCTGGAGGAAGGGGGTGGGGTGCGGGGAAGGAGCACCCAGCCAGCTAGTCGTAAATGACATCACATATTTTTTTCCTCGGTTTTATTAAAGCAACAGGCTTAAATGCCAGACCCCGTTTTTAGTCCTGCCTCCTTCTCACCCGGCCCCTAAAAAGCTAATGTGATTATGTAAATTCGGAAACTTTATTGTTAAAATGGCCCTAGGCCGAAAATGAGCCTAATAGATGAGGTGGTGTGCGAATTAACGTCGCATATGAAATAATCCTCTTTATTCTCTGACCCTCCAGTCCGGGATTAAGGTGGTTTGCTTATTCTCCTATTTACTGGATTCGAGTCGTATTTATTTGTGTCATTGTCTCATTTCATGCTTAGCGAGCATTTTCCACTGTTTTGACTTTTCAACCTTTTTCATTTCCGTATTTTGCTTTGCTCCTCCTTATTTCTTTGGAAAGGTTAGTATGTTAATATTTGTGTGCATGTCTCTCTCTCGCAAACACACACACATACATATATTACATATATATATATATATATATATATATATATATATATATATATATATATATATATATATATATATATATATATATATATATATATATATATATTGGCACGTGCGTGTGTGTGTGTCAGTGTATTCATGTATGTATATAAAGTATTCGGTTTTCAGTTTACTACTATTCACCTTTTTATCTTAATATAAGACGTTCATAGCAGTGAATAAAGTCGTTACAAACATTCGTTTCTCCAATTTTTCGTTTTCCACGCAAATATTGTCTCCCGTTTACAAGAGACGTTAAATCAAATGTAACGATTTAATTTCTAAAAAAAATTTTGTATTTCCATGTATTTTATTTCTATGATTTAAAGAAAAGATAAAGCAAGTATAAAAGGAATGTGCGAGTGTGGACCGCCATACTTAACATTCCAAACCAAAAGTTGATTGAAGTCAATGATATATGTGATGGGTGTCTTATTGGTAAAGAATGTGACATTAAATAAGCCTGAGAATGCCTCTCTCTCTCTCTCTCTCTCTCTCTCTCTCTCTTTCTTTCTCCCCACCCACCCTGTCTCTCTCCCATCTTTTTTTTTTCTCTCTCTCCTCACCCTCTTTTTTCGTCAAGTCTCTCTCTCTTTCTCTCTCTCTCTCACCCCTCTTTTTCTCTTCAAGTCTCTCTCTCTCTCTCTCTCTCTCTCTCTCTCTCTCTCTCTCTCTCTCTCTCTCTCTCTCATCTTTTATTTTTCTCCTCAACTCTCTAGTTCCTCATTGGACGGGTTGGTATCGTATTCGGCTAGCACTCTGCTGGGCCCACGTTCGATTCTCCGACCGGCCAATGAAGAATTAGAGAAATTTATTTCTGGTGATAGAAATTCATTTCTCGTTATAATGTGGTTCGGATTCCACAATAAGCTGTAGGTCCGGTTGCTAGGTAACCAACTGGATTTAAGCCCTTCGTTGGCTGAGTCGGTTGAGCTTCAGACTGTCACTCGATGGGTCGGAGTTCAATTCCCCCGGCTGGCTGATGATGAGTTAGAGGAATATATTTCTGGTGATAGAAATTCATTTCTCGTTATAATGTGGTTCGGATTCCACAATAAGCTGTAGGTCCGGTTGCTAGGTAACCAATTGGTTCTTAGCGACGTAAAATAAATCTAATCCTTCGGGCCAGCCCTAGTAGAGCTGTTAATCAGCTCAGTGGTCTGGTTAAACTAAGATATACTTAATTTTAATTTTTCCTCAGCTCTCTCTCTTTCTTTCTCTCTCTCTCACCCCTCTTTTTTTTTCAACTCTCTCTCTCTCTCTCTCTCTCTCTCTCTCTCTCTCTCTCTCTCTCTCTCTCTCTCTCTCTCTCACGCACGGTTGCATTTTAGCTTTTTTTCCTTACTTTTAAATAATTCATTGCTAATTTTTTTTATTGTACTTTTGCGAACATGCGTAGCGAAATCAAATATGCATGCATTATATATGTAGCTGTCAGCTGTGATAACAGAGGGGAAAAGAGTGTATGTTTTTTCTTTTTTCCAGAATCGTTGAATTTTTGCTGATTCTTGTATTAATTTTTTTTCTTGCGTTATAAAGCTTTATCTTTCCCTCTTTTCTATTATGTTCTGTTTTCCGTAATTTTTTAAATTTTTGATTAGGGCAGAATTTTCTTTTAATGCTCAATTAGGTTTATAGGTCACTCGGACACTTTTTTTCGGCCTAATTTATGTAAATTTTTAGCAGTCCTAAACACCTTTGTGTTTCACATCCGCTATTGCTTACGAAAACAGGGTTATAGGAGGTGTTTTTTGTTTTTTCTTTTAGATTTTAGCTAGTAAATCTTACTTTAACATTTCATACTTTCAGTCAAGACGTAGTTCAAGAAAGAGTGGCATTTGTAATAATTTGGCGATTATGACAATTATCCTGTGCAGCGAGGGATAGGAAATATGAACACAGGATTGTAGTAAGTGACGACTATATATATATATATATATATAATATATATATATATATATATATATATATATATATATATATATATATATATATATATTTATCACATATAAATATATATATATATATATATGTATATATACAATAGATATTTATACATATAAATATATATACATATAATGTGTATATACACAATAGATATATAGAAATTATATATATATATATATATATATATATATATATATATATATATATATATATATATATATATATATATATATATATATATATATGTTGTGTGTGTGTATGAAAACAACAATTAAATAAACTAGACAACAGATGGGAAAATTCGAATCTATCTGCGCCAGAACTTTACTCGAAGAATTACTACCAATATGCCCACATATATTATTGCGAAGTTCCTGGATGGCTACAAATGGTAAAGAAGTCGAGGATACGGCACGAATACGGCTAATCTGTATTCGGAAAGTAAATGGCATTAGTAAGTAAATTTGGCCGTATCTTATTTCGTAGTTTTATTGGGGAGATGAAGCGTAATTGCGTAGCTGATATTGAAATAGGAGTTGGTCTTTTGTCATTGTAAAGAAATTATCCCGTCTTTTGTCATTGTAAAGAAATTATCCCCGTTGCAATTAATTCAGTTCATATTCATCAGATTTTTTATTGCTAGTTGTAAGAGAAAAGTGAAGACTAACCTCCCTCGGTAATATAGAAAAATTACTCTTTTATTATTTCTAAAAAAAAAGAAAAAGAAAATGATCTTACTGAAAAAAATGGTACTACCAACCACGAGCTCGGACCCTAAAACGTTTAAAAAAATTCTTTTCGGTCATAAAGAAAATTCGATAAAAATTTTTTTAATTATCTTTGACTATGCTAAAAAAAAGTACATGGAATATTTTTCTGGAATCGACATTGAATTCCAACCGTAAAACGCTCGACGTATGGAAAATGAATATTGAACATTGAAATCATCGCTCTGATATCAAATGTGACGGGAGGGGAAAAATATCAAATGTGACTACTAATATTACCTGGATAATAACTGACGCGGAATGTTAATTTTACATTGCAATGCAAACGAACGAGTAACGAATTGTCTGTCATCGCGCCGAGCTTCGACAGAAATTTTTTATGCGTCGTCAAAAAGGACAGAATGTGACGAAAATACAGGTATTGGCGTATTTCGATTACGGCTGAATAATACATTTTGGGTAGGAATCTAATAGATTTATACCATTGTTATTAAAGTCCGTTTTCTTTTTTACGCCGGTTGCGGATGATGCAACGGAAAGGTAGAATATATTGCATTAAAGGCTGTGCGTTTCTTTGTAATTCAGAACGGTTTAGTAGAAAAAAAAAATATGAATAATTTTTTACCCAAAATAGTAAAATGCTCTATTGAAAGTGTTTAATATATCACTAGTAAGGTTTTAGAAAATAATCCTTGTTATCTCGAGATCCGGATCGTTTCTGTAAACGTCTGCCGACAGAGAAAAAAAAAATCCTGGATCATTTTACGTATCTTGATGTATTTCAAAACCGATCAACTCTTCCTCGACCCATTTGCCTGGCTCTCCAGCAAATTTCACCGAAATCCGATCATAATTTTCTCTGTATCTTGAGTATAGATAATAAGCAAACAGACACACGGCTTAATGGTTGACACGCCTGGCTTTGTTGTCGGAAATGAAACTAGCAGCGTGAAAAGTTCTATGGACTCTGTTATTATTATTATTATTATTATTATTATTATTATTATTATTATTATTATTATTATGAGGAGGAGGTTAGGTTAGGTTAGGAGGAGGTTACGTTAGGGGGAGGAGGAGGATGATCCTGGAAATGAGAGGTGGTGTGCAAAACAGAGGTGAGTGGCGCCGCCTGTATGAGGAGATTCAACGCTAGGATGTTGAACCTTCTGGGTAGATGTGTGAAGCGGTAGATGTTGTGGAAGTTTTCTCCACATGAGTTTCACTCGCCGTCCAGCCTTGAGTAAGAATGTAGTATTAGTCACATTGTAGTCTTCTTAACGTACCAAGGAGGCCATTATCTTCTGGAGCGAGTTCCCAATTTGCATATTTGCTGATATATATATATATATATATATATATATATATATATATATATAGATATAGATATATATATATATATATATATATATATATATATATATATATATATATATATATATATATATATAGTTAGTTAGTTAGTTTCGGCAAAAATAACAACTATATATATATATATATATATATATATATATATATATATATATATATATATATATATATATATATATATATATATATATATATATATATATATATATATATATATATATATATATATATATATATATATATATATATATAGTTAGTTAGTTAGTTCCCATCTTCCCATCTTCCCCACAAAAAGGCGAAGTCGACTTTCAACAATTAATTGCTTCAATTATAACCAAAGAAAGGGGGATAACGAAACGCCAGGGAAGAAGAGAAAAAGAAGAAGCAGGAGAAGAAGTATGAAATAAAAAATCACAGAAATTGAAAGTGGACCTCAAGGAAAAAATTCACCAGCGGGGAAAAAAGGCAGGACGTTTCCTTAAAAGGCTGTAAGGGCTTGTAACTCCTTGAAAAGTTGTATAAAAGTCAGCCTAATGGTACCTGGTGGTTGGGAGAGAGGGAGGAAGGGAGGCTGTCGAGGGGGAAGGGGGTTTGTTTGAGGGGGGGGCATATCCCTACCCCCTCCCCCACTCAAGTCTCTGGAATAAGGAGAAGAGAAGAAGGATTCCCTTTTTATCTTATTTTTCCGTCCTCGAAAGATTTTGGAAGGATAAACCTACTCTTTTCCGAGATACAGGACTCTAGAAGATGCGGATAACTCTAGGAGAGACGCATAAACACCCGAAGAGAGACGCTTAAGCCCTCTAGAAGAGACAGCCTAGTTTTTACTAGAAGGAAGATATCTTGGTAGAGTGCCTGTGCCGCGTTCCTTGTCGCTGTTATAGTCGTGGGTAAATAGCAGTGGGTAATCCACCTGCCCATCGCGGCAGAAATAGTTGAATTCAAGCATTTTACCCTTTCTCATTTTTCTTTTATTTCCTTTTTTTTTACGTGGCATTGTGCGACCTAATTTGAACATTCGAGATGTAAATGGTTTCAGTCGCTTAGGCTTAAATATTTAAGTCTCTCTCTCTCTCTCTCTCTCTCTCTCTCTCTCTCTCTCTCTCTCTCTCTCTCTCTCTCTCTCTCTGCTAATTTTGCAGAAACCTGATATTACTTATGCAAGATTTTCGATCCGAAAAGTGTGACCTAAAATTACTGGTTTTATTTATTTCTTTTTTAAATGCACGCAAGTTTTATCTCTCTCTCTCTCTCTCTCTCTCTCTCTCTCTCTCTCTCTCTCTCTCTTGCACATTCACGCAAATTTGGTGGAAGAGGAAAAAAGAAGGAATTTGAGAGAGATGACAAAATACTAGATTTATTCCCTGGCAAAATAGGCATGAATCAATATTCCTCTCTCTCTCTCTCTCTCTCTGTCTGTCTGTCTGTCTGTCTGTCTGTCTCTCTCTCTCTCTCTCTCTCTCTCTCTCTCTCTCTGTCTGTCTGTCTGTCTGTCTGTCTGTCTGTCTCTCTCTCTCTCTCTCTCTCTCTCTCTCTCTCTCTCTCTCTCTCTCATAAGAGGACACTACGCACATAGAATAGAAACAGCGTTGTAATAAATGGCGTGATATTTCAGTTCTAGGTGGCTTCTACCCACCGGACCACCATTTGTGTACATGCGTAGTGGCTGTGCAAGTTATGAGAGGGGGAGCTGGTGAGGAGAGGACAAATCAGTTGACTGTTAGTCACACACACATACGGGGAGAGAGAGAGAGAGAGAGAGAGAGAGAGAGAGAGAGTCAGGTGACTGGTTGCAAGAGAGAGACGCCCACAGAAACAAGATGAAGTTAGGTTAATTGACATACCCAAAATGAGAGAGAGAGAGAGAATAAAATATTTCAAATATACGTATAACACTAACTAAAGAAGAAGAGTAAAAGACCTCGGAAATGAGATGAACTTTTTCATAAGGGAAACGTAATATTAAAGAGAGAGAGAGAGAGAGAGAGAGAGAGAATTCCCCAGTACTCTTACTACTGCTGCTAACTAAATCTACTGTCCCGGGCTATCAGTTACACTTCTCCTTGTATCAGCTTTTGTTTCATTTGATCCCAATCGTGTCCCAGTGTCTGTCGAAGTTATTAAGAGAGACCGTTGTTACACCCATTTCCGTTTTGGACTCCCTCCTTACTTAAGCCATCCCCCCCACCACCCCTTCCTATCCCATTCCCTTCAGTGGCCTTCCCCTCTCCTCCCCTACTCAGTGCTCCTGGAACATTCCCGTTCAGACAACCGCTTGCACACTCGCATTTTCCCCTGTATTTTCAGCCTTCCGCCATTGGACCTTACTTTCGTATTTTCCCTTGATTTTTCTCATCCACCGCCTCCTCTTTCTCCTTTCTCTTTTGTTCTTTCTCTTCACATCTTTTCTGTTTCACATCTTCCTCCTCCGTTTCCCTTCTCATATCCTCTCCTTACTCTTACTCTTTTTGTCCTATCATTTCTTACTCCTCCTCTTTGTCCTTTTCCTTCTCCTTCCCTCACTTAATCCCTTCTTTTCCTCCCCATAACCTTTCCCCCCCCTCTCCTCAACAATTGTAACAGCTGGCACGTGCTTTCGCCTTACATGAAGCTTCATCTCTCTCTCTCTCTCTCTCTCTCTCTCTCTCTCTCTCTCTCTCTCTCTCTCTCAATAACCAAACATTCCACACCCGCCATTCATAGCAACACGCCCTAATTCCTTGCAAAGGAAAACACACGGAATTGAAATGGCATCTACAGATGTTCACCTTTAAGGACGCGCTTGCGCATTTGAATGCTTTCACAACAGATTTTGCAAAAACAAAAAAAGAAACGTGGATATTAATATCACTTAATCTCTTACTGGAAGCTGAACTGACACTTGGTATACATATATGTGCATATGTATATATTATATATATATTTATATGTATAATGTATGTATATACAGTATATACATTATATATACAGTATATGTATAATGCATGTATATATATATATATATATATATATATATATATATATATATATATATATATATATATATTCGCCTACAAAGAAAACAAGTTCGATTGCGGACGAACTTGAAAATTTTAGGCACATTTCATGAAACCAGTTGTGCTACGGTTCAATTGATTGGTGATTTATGTACTAATTTATTAGTCGACTGCAGTGGGTCGTAGCACGGTGGAGGAGAACGTGAGGTATGCATCCCAAGACCTCTTACGGACCGGACTGGAATCAGAAAACAGGCTACATTTGCAAGTTCACATATTTTTGTATAAGCACTAAAAAAATGTGAATGCATCATTTTGTTTTGTAGATGTGACAAAATTTAGCAAGTTGATTATATAATGCGCTTGATTTTGAATCTGTAAGTGAGCCCAATTATATAATCTGTCTATATCTAGCTATCTATTGCTACCCGTCTATCGATCTATCTACATATCTAGCTATCGCTGTGTACATAATACAGGTAGATATGTAGATGAATAAAAGCCTCACGAAAACATGAGCATAGACGCTCGTTTGTGGAAGCAGAGGGACAAATGCACAGATGGTGCTCTTTGGGTCTCTAATAAAGCCACAGGTGCAGTTTGCCGCTTATTGCATTCGCTACATAATTGCACACACATTATTATTACACTTATAATAGACTACTCCACTGCCATAGTTGTTATTACTATTACTGTTAGTAGTAGTAGTAGTAGTAGTAGTAGTAGTTATAATTGAGAATTAACTTATAGAAAGATTAAATAGAAATATATTTTTGTTATTTACTTATTTATTTTTATGATTTTTTTTGTTTAGTTTTCACTGTAACATCCTTTAGGAATTGCGTTATAAAGGAAAGAAATCGTTCGAAACCGGTATGGATTCACGTCCACTGTAGTCCTGATTTCTTGTCCTTCGCTGGTTCGAGCCCACGGGACGACGAACTTATTATCAACTAAAAAAATTCCCCTTCAGTAACATATATGAAAATATATTATTTCCGAGGTAGAGCGAATTGGATATTAAAGGACGTTTGTAGCTTACTGATTGTATATAAATCACGGTGATGTGATAAAAGTCATATATATAAAGTCATATATATATATATATATATATATATATATATATATATATATATATATATATATATATATATATATATATGTATATATATTTTGTTTCTTTTTTTTCACCATACGCATTTTCCCTTTGGAAGGGTTGCACCACCAGATTGCAGTAGGGTACAGGCTTTAGGTTTTCCTTTAAGTTTGTTGATGATCTGATGGCCCGCCGTCACTTTACTTGTCTCCAACAAACACTGTTAATCCTTAACAGCTAAGGTCGATCACAGGCCGGCTGACGGTCAACGAACCTAGGACATAAAGCGTAAGCCGAGAGCTGTACCACTCGTCATTGCACACTTTTATATATATATATATATATATATATATATATATATATATATATATATATATATATATATATATATATATATATATATATATATATATAAGTATGTGTATGTATGTATGGGGTGTATGTATGTATATTTATTCATTTCAGTGTACGATAAGTTAATCCTTGAAAAACCTCGAGTTACCCATTTTGTCTCAGCAAATGCCATGACAATCATGTTGGAATTGTATGTCCATGGTGGGCCATTCCCCTCACCTTGCTAGTGTGTAGTGTGAGGCTGCTGGTAGGAGGAAGTTGAAGTGAAGTTTAAGGAGATGGTTGGGTAGCTGGGTTGGCCCCCTTTATCCCCCCCCTCACACTGTGGCCCTTTTTCCTCTCAGGGCCAACCTTCCCCTTTTCTAGTCCCCTCACCGAGAATGGGGAGTTTGGTGGGGTTGGCGGGGGGAGGGGCCAGAGTCGATGCCTTTAGTTCAAACAATTCCCCACCGAGAAAAGTATTACATTTGTTATAACGATAAGAATCCACCTTTACCTCTTCCCACAACTCTCTCTCTCTCTCTCTCTCTCTCTCTCTCTCTCTCTCTCTCTCTCTCTCTCTCTCTCTCTCTCTCTTTTGGGAGCGCGCCTGCTCGCACGCTCGCGGGAATGTTGTGTAACATTCCGAGGGCGCTCTTAACCCGGGAGAGCGTTTTGGGGATTTTGACTCCCCCTCCCCCCTTCGACCCATTCCCCCTAAAAACCTTCCCCTTTACCCATATTCTCTGTTACACTCCCGCTAGCTCACTAGTCCACCCACAGTCTCTCTCTCTCTCTCTCTCTCTCTCTCTCTCTCTCTCTCTCTCTCTCTCATTCTCGTGTTGTAGTTTTACTCTCTCTCTCTCTCTCTCTCTCTCTCTCTCTCTCTCTCTCTCTCTCTCTCTCTCTCTCTTTCTTGACATCTGCTGCAGGCTTTGGAGTGTTCTTTTTGCTTCGGCTTTCCCCACATGTTTACGAGGGGGCTACTGCTTCATTAAAGGGTGATCGTAATTTTTTTCACATTTCCTTAATTCTTTCGGGACTGGGCTTAGTAGGGACACTAGGTTGATCTTGGTGTGTGAATCAGAATAAATGCACTTAAATTGCACACACATATAATATATATATATATATATATATATATATATATATATATATATATATATATATATATATATATACAATACATATATATATATATATATATATATATATATATATATATATATATATATATATATATATATATATATATATATATTTATTTATATATTTATGTAAATATTACGGGGACAACACTGGGTTTTGTAGCCTCTTGTTGTTATTATTATATATCATTATTATTATTGTAATTATTATTATTATTATTCAGTCATGACTTCATCATCGTTTTCGTCGTTGTTAACAGTAATTATAGTCTCATTAATTCTTAATTGACAAGTCTAATCACACTTCAGTTAAAAAGAAAAGATTAAAATCAACCAAGAAATCAGCCAAAGAACTTCCACCTCAGATTGGAATTTCCATCAGGCGATGCCACGGTAAACAAGCAAGAGCTCTCTTTCTCAGAAATCTCACGTCGTCCAGTGCTCTCTGTCCAGTCAGGAATGCAAACGCCGGAGACGCGGACAATGGGGCGTCGTCAGAACAGAATAATAACACAATAACAGCATTAATGATGCCGATAAGGAATTCTGATGCCCAGGCATGCACACGCCTTCGTCCTTTTATATTATATGTATATGTATATGTATATATATGTATATATATATATATATATATATATATATATATATATATATATATATATATATATATTATATTATATATATATATATATATATATATATATATATATATATATATATATATATATATATATATATATATATATATATATATATATATATATATATCTTTAAACTATATATATATATCTTTAAACTGTTCTCTTCTTCCGAGGTTCACAGTCATCTTTTTTCAGCAATTCTCATTATTTACTGGCATCCACATCATCGTCTTCGCTCTCTGTTATCTCCGCTTACGAAGGGATCATTCATTTGCTTTTTGTCTGCCTGTCTGTCTGTCTGTGTGGCCGTCCACGAGACTGCTCAGAAACTAAGAGAGGGATTTCGGTCAAATATTGTGAAGCATTGAAATGTGTGCTATGGAAAGAGGCGATACGTTGCCCATTCCATTGGCGTCAGGGCACTTTATATCTGTGCGGAGAGCGCTACTTGGTATAAGGCAAACTGTAATTTTTGCCACAGTATATTGATTTTTTATTTTCTTGAATGGGTTTTAATTTATACATCAAATAAATTAGGCACGCGGTGAAAAATGTTTATTAAATTTCTTCGCTCCTAACTGAAAGGAGATCGATTTTCCAATAAAACAGAAATTGAAGGAAGCCTTAACCCGGAAACGAGATTTCTTTGAAATTATACCCTTTTGTTTTCTTTCAGCACTAATTTCATCGGTCCTGGACTACTTATTGGCACTGGGCTGAACGTCCTTTTAGTCTGT
>NC_089749.1:47338552-47348552 GCF_040412425.1 Macrobrachium rosenbergii | reverse complement strand
TGAGTGAGCTGGAGTTCGTGACTGTTCAAGGAGGGTGGGTGAGAGCTTCTTAGCGCATGTATAGTGAAAATATCAACGCATGTTAATGATTTAGATCAACTTTCTTAACACTAAACCTTTTAGAACGACATTGAGTGCAAACATAATGATAATATAAACATCAGTAAACGCTTAAGAGAGAGAGAGAGAGAGAAGAGAGAGAGAGAGAGAGAGAGAGAGAGAGAGAGATCTGGACGAAGGCACAATGAAAGGATAAACACAAGACGTTTTAGAACAAACTGCGACCAGAGATATCTTCATCCAAGGCGAAAGCAATAAATCAGATTTTGCAGAATTTCAGCTAGAACCCTGAACGCAATATACCTAATAAGATAAAAACGTCCGTGAACGCTTTATGGTAGAACGCGAGAGAAACAACGAGCGGCGGTGAACGCGTTATGTAACGAGATCGGGAGTTCGCACAGAAACGTACGTACGCGTACTATACCAGTTATTATAGCCGCCAGTCGCCGTCCTAAAAGGCCCCTTTAATAATCTCCTACAAAGCTCTAGTAATGACGCTGTTTATTAATAATACAACGCGTAATCCGAAAGGCATCATGTCCTCTGTGGCTCCTAATTCTTCCCTATCCCCTCTTCCCCATCCCTCCCCTGTCCTCCCCTGCCCTCCCCTCCCCGCCCCTTTGGAATGCCGGCGCTCTTTCCAAATTAGGTCTGGGGCACAGTTAATGGGCAGTAATTAGCTTCCCATTTGCCCGGCCTAATTGTTCCCTGTGTGTCAAGGAAGGAAGGAATTCGTCGGCGATAATATGGGTTGTCCTTATTGGGGCCCTTCCCGCTTCCAGACGGCGTTTTTGGTTATTAATGTTTTCGTTATTGGGGTATTATTATTATTATTATTATTATTATTATTATTATTATTATTATTATTGGTAATTTATGTTTCTAAACTTGCAGAAGTCTTTAACAACTCTAGAGTATTCTAGTTCCTGTGACCAACGAGTTCTATTACCTATAACTGATCTAAAGAAATGAGCGGAGACTACTGTTTGCGCCCAGCATTGAAGATAATTCAAGTGCTCGCTGGAAGACATCAGCCGTAATTGTTACTTCAGTGATGAGTTTATATAAATGGTGTCTGTGTGTTCTTTCCGCCTCGGCTACATTACTTTCTGCCTTTTGCTTCTCTTCCATTCTCCCTGGTATCTTCTTAATTAGGTGTCCAGCTTCTTTAACTGTACACAGCCCCAGTTTTCACTGCTCAGTCAAGAATAAATCATTCGGGAGAGCTTAAGAGGACCTAAATGTGAGACACAGTAGTCTCGCTAGAATAATAGTAGTACTTAAGAGTAGATGAAGAGGTCTAAAGATAATTAGTTCTGCGGTACTTGTTCTTTTATATCGACGAGTTGTAGTTGATTAACCAAGCAAATGAGTAATGGATATGGAAATTTATTTTTAAAAGAACACTTGGGATGAATTATACTATTACTATGTTCAATATACCTTTGTTTTTTCTGTAAATGAACTCGTTTTACTTAGTCTCCGTCTGTCAAAAGTTGTGACGTCAAATAACTTTCAGTCAGTCAACCAATTTCAGTCAAAATCGCTTTACCATTGCCGAGGTGCAGTAACCTATCTATTGACAAGGGACAAAAGATGAATATTGAATTTTTTTTTTTTCAAACAGAAAAAAGCTGTTTTGGAGAATGTTTCGTGTTTCCTATGAATAGAGTGAGGAGGTATTAAAGAAATATATTTATTTATTGGAAATACGAAATAAACTACGAAGTGAAATGGAAGTATCTCGAAAGAAGACAAAGCAATCACATCACGCTCTGATTCACTTTGCTTGTTTGAGAGACCCGTTGCCGTTCACTTTATTTTCCTAAAGTATGGTGCAAGTTTCCAAGCACTTATTTTTGGGATGAGGTTGCCTGCCAGCTTCCGAGAATATGCCTGTGAACTTGTTCACAGATGTCTCTCACCTATCCAAGTTCAGATTAGACCCAATGTTTGTAAGCTTTACTGATCAAAAGACATGCCAGTGCCTCAGATTCATTGGTGGTTACCTATCCAGCTACGGATCAAACCCAGTTAAGCTGCACATATCTAATTATAACCTTAAAGGCAGGAAACCGTTTATCCCTTCTTCACTTTCTTTACACTATGTACCATAAAGTAAATATCTAAGTCTGTCATCCTATTTTGTCTATTTGCACAGCTCCCAGATCGACTTCAGCGAGAAATAGAGCAATGGAAGGAGTCTCTTTCTTGTTAAAGGACTCCTGAGCGGAAGAATGTACTGGAAATCGCACACGGGCTTCACTGCATAAGATTTGGCAATGGTTACTGCTTTAGTTGAAGCCAGCTTTAATTCAAGTTGGCCCGTAAGACTGATAAGTTTATGAGGCATGCTGTGGACCACTGGAGTCGTACCTACAATTGAGACAAGACCCAGAAGACTAACACCTAAACAACGACCGCCACTCATCCCCACCCTCCCACAACAATCCCCACCCGAGACCCCATCTCACTAACCTCACACCCTATAGCGGCTGCCACTTTTACTTTCCCTAACGGTTCTTCTGGTAATAAATATGCATGCTTGTGCGACGTCCTTGGTTCTGTAGGATCCTATGGTGCATCCGACTTGCCGCTCTTTGCGGGTCCCCTCCTTCCACTTTTATGTTGTTTGCTTCAAAGATTTGGTAAGATGGGATTTTAATTTTTCTGGATTTTAATGATCTTTTGTCTGGATTAGCTTAGTGCTAAATATTGGCAGTACACGCACACATTCTCGCGCGCATACATACACTATATATATATATATATATATATATATATATATATATATATATATATATATATATATATATATATATATATACATATATATATATATACATATACATATACATATATACATATACATACACACACATGCATACATACATGGTAAAGTATTACTTTGTCACTGATTTTGCACAAAGAATTTTTTTAGCTTCAGTTATTAAGCGACGAACAGCTCATTACTGTCGAATTCAATGTATCTTGGGTGCCCATATCCCAGATGTAATTATTTATGTGTGCATTGACATTGACCCGGATTAGATAGAGCCTATGCCTTTTTTGGGTTGGCATGTAGGTGGCAGTGACTCAGGCTCCCAGCTGAGTGCCTAAGCCACTGTCACCTAAATGCTTACTCAAGAAGACATTGGTTCGAATCCTGATCAAGGTAGGTGCTCTAAGCGTATATTATTCCCTTAGGATATAATTTATTCCCAAAGTACACCGAATGCCATATTAGTGGGTTATTTGTGGCTTAACTATGTATCATTTAGTGTATTTTTGTTGGTAGAGTCCTGCCTGTTCGTGGTGAGAGGCTTTTATTTTTTTTTATTCTTTTACAGTTTTCAAGATGGCGGATTCCGTCTAGCAGTCTTCAAACTCAGCGGTGACACTGAAACATGTGCATATGATAGTACTTGGTCGGTATAGAGCTGAAGACCTTATACTTACGTTGTTAATTATAGAATTTAAGGATATTCTTTTAAGTACAAGGAGGATAGCGTAATAGTTTAGCTAAACAACACAGAATAGCGGTCAAAGATGTGAGAGGTGAATTACAAGATAAATTATAATTTCGTGTGAATTGTGAGAAGGAATTTGAAAAACGCACCTAACCATTGTTGTAGTTGGTTTGGCAACGATGACATTTTCCAACAGGGCTTGGAAACTAACTGAATTATCGATTCCCAATCTTTTGCTTATAGATTGCAAAGCAAGTCGGGGTCCCCTGGCGGACACTGTAGGCAATTAAAGTAATTAACTAACTGAGCTGTCAGTCGCCCTAGTCTGAGTGGCAGTTGGATCTATGGCTCCCAGCGGAATCCCCGCTACCTGAAATAAAAGTTTCCTATTGTACGACTCCTGTAGGATTTATCTTTTACGTTTTCCTTTTGATGAGGCTCTTGGGAGTTCCTCTGAGTCAAATGACAAGAGAGGCGGGGCCTCAAAAGTCTCAGAATAAAAGGGAAAGGGAAGAGAAGTAATTGTTGTTATAGAAGTCTTCGCACGGCAAAAATCTTAGAAGTAGCCATCTGTCTTTTGTTTGTAATGCCCCTTTACGTAGGTGAATAGTGTCGTTGGTGTCCATTTAGGATGATTAAGGCATTAGGCTATGCCCCCACATGCGGACTTAATGCCTCCGGTTGCTATAAACGGAGTGTTTACGATTCACTCATTCATCACCACGTGAATGACCTATTTGGTCCCAGTTCTTGGCCTATGGCCTAGACCTGGTATTTCATCCTGATCCTTCGGGCCAGCCCTGTAATTTCAGTATTATTATTAAGAAGTATCGATGGATAAACGAAGTTTTTTTATTTTTTTTTTTCAAATACATACAAGGACATTTTACATAAGGCTTAAATGGAGAATATAGCAGCATTTTCTTTTGTATTAAAAGCTGACACAATTCATCATTTTTTACCGTCGTAGCTGAACACTTTCAAGTTCGTCCAAGTCTCAGGGGATTGAAGTTGTACCGGATGTCTCAAAGGCAATGTGTTCAAGCCAGGAACTTGCTCGTCGACCGGTTCCATTAATCCATTGCACCAATTATTTGATCTGTGAAACACACTGCCAGCCTTTGTTTCCTCTACCATGAGACTAGCTTTTTTTTTAATTAACAACTATACCCGCCATGTTTATTTTTCTTAAGTGAATTAGTTTAAAGAGTTGCTTTGACATACTGATGCAGAGAAGATTTTTTTTTTAATTAAACCGCAGTTTCGAGGAATACGCTGTAATTCACAAACAGCCTCGAAGTATCTCATCTCCTTTCAGTGTAGCTAATACAGAATCGGTCCCTCAAATTGCGCTCTCTCCCTGAAATTTGTGGTTTTATTGTATCCATTAGAGTTCTTCATTGAGCTTCCGATGTCATGAAACTAAGTTCAGTGATTTCCCTCACTGAACTAACATGTGCTCGATTTGATGCCGATGGTGATGCTGTCGAGAGTCGCCTGTTATGTAGGTGCTAGGATGTCAAACACACTGCCAAGTATGAGAGATTTTTCATTTTTCCCACTGTAAAGTTAAGGATCAGTTCTCCTTGAAGTATTGTCATTTCTGATAGCTTAAACAAAGTTCTGTAGAACAACTTAGGGAGTTTGGTACTGCTCACTTTGTTTTGTCTGAATGTACATATTCTGATATATGTTTATTTATTTACTGCTTATTTGTAATCATGAAAACTTTTTTTTTTTATATCACATATGAACATCCTTTTCCGTGAAACTTGAGCATCCTTTTCTGTGAAACCTGGCTTATCCCATGTGAATCATTTATGTTTTTGGTATTGTTTGTAGCAGCACCTTCCTACATCGGACACATTATCACATCGTAGTGATAGTGGGCGTAATGTCCTTCACTGCAGGAGAAGAGAGCTCTTGTTATTGATTGATGGAGTCCACTAAAGACTTATCACTTGATACGATAAGTGTTTTGGTTGGGTGTTTAAGGGCAATTAATTTTTTTCACCTTGTTTTTTTTCAGTTAATTGGTCTTCTTCATTGTGAAAGCCAAGTTTTTATATCAGTATTAGACGAAAAAGTTTGCTGGTACAAAGAAAAAAATGTTTGTTAGTTTAGCTACCGAATGCCAGATTTTTTTTACCAGAGGATGGTCTTGGAAATTTACCTTGGAAAAACTACGAGTTATTTATGCGTCATTCTGTAGGGAGGAAGGGGGTGTGCTATACTTGGAAGATCTCTTGAAATCTTTTTTTTGTCAGTCCAGAGGTAATTGGATATTTATTGAATGGATACATCCAAGTAAAAAACAAATATTCTGGTCAGAGTTTTGTTCCATTCACACTAATGCCAGTGCTGGAAATGTCCTCCTATGGCTTTTTTTTTTAATGTGATTTCCCATCCTTCAAGAGTTGCAGTTCCATTCTTCCTGGTTAAGCCTCACTTTTTCTCTATTACTGCTTCCTTCCTAATTTCCATGGGCCCATATCTAGCTCTGCTTAATAACTAAGCCTCATATTCCTATTCATTTTCCTGGTTTATTGCTTCTTGTTTCCAAAAGCTCAATTTTTCTGCCTTATGTCTTTCCTATTCTTTCTTTAATTTTTTTCTTTATCGTGAAGAGGTCACATACAACAGTTGGATGGATGCCCATCCGGTGGCCTTTGCATTAAAAGAAAAATTTGAATAGCTCGTCTCATTTTTCCTAGGTTATTCCATTCCATTGCCTGTCGAATAGTCCTGTGCTCTTTCATTTCAAAGAGGAAATTTGCAGTAGAATATCTTTATATCTCTCCCTCGATACTACCCTTAAGTAGTGAAGAATTCCGATCTGATTTTTGGTAAAGCATTTAGCATACCATAATACTGACTATTTCACGTTATCTCTTTATCAGTTATTTTTCCAAAGGGATTTTAAGATGGAGAATCTTACAGTCCGTTTCATCTTTACTATTATTATTACTACTGCTTCAGTTGTTACTGTTAAAGTTCAAGTACACTAGTGTTTCGTGCGCAAATATTAGTTTGTTTTCATTCAATGTATTTTTTCATTCGTCTTCGTTTTTTACATATGGGTATTTTGTATTTCAGGTCATTGGCCTTTTTGTTTCTTTAAGAGTTTTTTCATTTGAAATAATAATAATAATAATAATAATAATAATAATAATAATAATAATAATTGAGAAGTAGATTCCGACATTTGCCAGTTAATCAAGATTGTACTACTACAACTGTTACTGCTGCTACGCCTATCAGTACTCTGTGATTATATCACTCATTCATCGTCATGTGGTACATCAACTTATCTCATTTTATCAAGGGATATCATGAGATCAACGATTAGAATCTATCTCACAAACACGTCTTGCGCAAGTCGCAGAAATGCGCAGCGCCCTTTCCACGATTACTGCGCCACACGTTGAACTAATTTCAAATATAAACACAGTAAAGAAAAAAAAATCGTCTCGGTTTTTTGGCTTCGTCACTGTTGTTACGTAACATATGCAAGTGACGTGTGATGCATTTGGTTTATTATTATTTATTAAATGTTTTGAAACCATCGGGATGTTGAAGATAACCAGGATTTGTAAACAAACAAGTTCGTTTTACCTCCCTGCTCACCTGGAGAACTTCTTAATTATGACGTAGGGCAGGTGATGATCGCCTGAAAAATTTCGCCACTGAATAGTTGCGGTTGGATTTAGATTAAGCAGTAGCTAATTATAAAGCATGGAAACACAAGAAGACATTTCAGTACAAAAAAAAGTTACAACCCCGCTAGAGAAGAACAGTTACTAATTATAAAGCAAAGAATTACAGCTATACTTTTAAATACAAAATAAGTCAGGTTTAGTTAGAATGAGAGGAATTACTAATTATAATAGGCATTAAATCATTTTAATACTTGAGCTACATGAATGAATTTGAAAAAAACAGAAATGTTTAAGCCTACGTAAATGGTCGTCTTTATGCTAATAGAATTCCTTTAATTGAAATTCACCGCTAGAAATTCATTGTATATATATATATATATATATATATATATATATATATATATATATATATATATATATATATATATATATATTATATATATATATATTGTATATTTGTATGTACGTATGTATGTATGTATAGTGTGTGTGTGGTATTGAAATGTCACTTACGATCCGTATCATTATTCTCACTACTAAACCTGGAACTGACAGTTTCAATTTGGATATTAAAGTGAGCCAGAGTCTGTGGAAATTTGATGTCACCAAATTGTTATTTATTTTTTATTATCATAGTAATGGCATAACTTTGTCGAATAAGAGTTTTGTTTGTTGACTGATGTTAAATTTCCAAATTAAGCGAAATGTTGTTTGATGCAGATAATTCAACATTGCTCAGCACTTTGAATTGGAATTTGACTGGTATAAGATTCATATGCGATGAAGCTTAGTAGTCAATGAAATACAGTAATTGTGATGAATTATACTGTTAATGCTGACAGTTTTGTTCTGATCCTCTTTAATTTTACCTTGAATACCCGACTCTCTTGATAACAGACCATGAAAAATTAAAGAAAAATGGTAGGTCTGTTTTGCCATGAGAATGAAAGTCCCACGATGCCACCTAAATCAACGGTTTGTCCTATACAAAGGTCAAAAAATAGATCTGTACCAATTACTACAGATTTATGTGTGATTTAATTTCTTAGCTTTTGTTTATGTACCATGATCGACCGACTGTGTTCTTGTTTATACGTGCAAGAAAGTGTAACCTTACGCAGTGGTGATTATAAAAGAGAAAATCATTAAACGTCATATCGAGATTTGAAAATCATAAAAATGAGGAAATGGAGAAAATATCGAAGTGAAACTTATTAAGGTTTATTTTTCACTTCAAAAGGATTGGATTTGCGCCTTCTTGAATCTAAATCTTTCGGTTCTGAAGTTCTTCAGAAACTAATCCATTTATACCTTCTCAGTAGTTCAACTCTTTATTTTTTTGTTAAGACGCTTGTAACAGAACGAGGAATTTACTTTTAATCATACATGTTATATATATATATATATATATATATATATATATATATATATATATATATATATATATATATATATACATACATATGTATGTATGTATATACAGTACATATATATATGTATATGTATATATGTACATTATATGTATATATACACATATATATATATATATATATATATATATATATATATATATATATATATATATATATATATATATATGTGTGTGTGTGTGTGTGTGTGTGTGTGTGTATTGAAATGAAATGACTTAATCCCTGTTGCAACATAATTAATCCATAAACATCCCTTTTTTCGGAGTACATAATAGACCTAATTAGTGAAAGAATCCAAAAGGCTTAGTAGCCAGAGGCTACAGTATCATTCATAACAGACACTGCACTAAATGTTCCTTAGCTTTTAACGTATTATAATAGTCTCTTACCTGCGTTGTATTATGATGGGAAGTGTGGCTATTGTGCTTAGGCCAGGACCCACCGACTTAGGCTTACTTACCTCGACCTGTTTCAACTGCGTATCTTCGCTTTGGAATTACCGGGAAGAAAATTTGACCCAGTTGTTAATGGGTCAGTTAGAGAAGGCAGTTGTAAAATTACTGGGGCCCGTGAACCCGTATTCTGTTTGGTGTTTCGTCTAAGTAAAGACAGCCATGCACATAAACAGACACAAACACACACACACACACATCTACGGTATATATGTTTATTTAGATGCGTTGTGCATATATATATATATATATATATATATATATATATATATATATATATATATATATCATATTTATTTAGATATATACATATATATGAGCAGTGATTTTCTATTAAATATTATTTTCCTGGAATATATATATATTATATATACAGTATATTTATTGTATATATACTGTATATATGTATATGTATATATATGTGTCTGTATATGTGTATATATATATTATATATATATTTATTTATTTATTTATATATACATATATATGAACAGTGATTTTCTATTAAATATTATTTTTCTGAATATATATTATATATACAGTATATTTATTATATATATACTGTATATATGTATATATATGTTTCTGTATATGTATATATATATATGTGTATATGTATATATATATATATATATATATATATATATATATATATATATATATATATATATATATATATATATATATATATATCTATATATATTTATTCCGGAAAATATTTAATAGAAAATTATTGCTCAAGAAACCAGGAAATAGATTACAATATGGGAAACAGACATAGGAAAAAAGAAAAAATTCAGTAAACGATCAGTCTTTCATCAAAAACGGTGGTTTACAAGAAAACAAGAAAGCATAATGTTAAAGAAAAGTTTTTCATTATTATTCGATTACATTATAAGCCATGGCTCCAACCCTGTTGGGGTCCA
>NC_089749.1:47326052-47333552 GCF_040412425.1 Macrobrachium rosenbergii | reverse complement strand
ACAGGGTCAGTCACCTTGCACTCACATCAAGAGCAAACTTCTTTTTTTATATACGCCATTTCTGATTATCATTACAGGTGTTTTTTGTTTTGTTTTATAAGAATACAATTTCTTGTTATTAGGTTCTTTAAAAATGGACGTAATTCTCTCTCTCTCTCTCTCTCTCTCTCTCTCTCTCTCTCTATCTATATATATATATATATATATATATATATATATATATATATATATATATATATATATATATATATATATATATATATATATATATGTGTGTGTGTGTGTGTGTGTGTATATACGTCTATATAAACATATATATATATATATATATATATATATATATATATATATATATATATATATATATATATGGTATTTATATGGATACAATTTTTGCCTGATTTGATTCTTTAAAAATGGACGTAATTCCTAATCTCTCTCTCTCTCTCTCTCTCTCTCTCTCTCTCTCTCTCTCTCTCTCTCTCTCTCTATCTATATATATATATATATATATATATATATATATATATATATATATATATATATATATATCTGTATATATATATATATATATATATATATATATATATATATATATATATATATATATATATATATATATATATATGATGTATATTATATATGTGTGTGTGTGTGTTTGTGTGTGTGTCTGTGTGTGTATCTGCCCAGTTAAAGAGGATATGCCTCATTTTCAGCAATTACTTTGTCGATAAACACAAGACAGCTCATCATGTTTTTTTTTTGTTTTGGTCATTCATTGCACAGCTGCTACTACGCAGCAAATGGTAAGACATATATATATCACGCGCTAATTTTTCGAGTGCGTTGTTGGCAAGTCCCACAGGAGATCGATGACAAGTAAATAAAATGACGTTTGGTTGAATCAAGACATAATTCTTCACTCGAGTGTCAGCTCTTTGTACGGAACGGTGGTGTTTGTTGATGACGCAGTAGTAGCAGCAACGAGGAGAAGAAAGGCATTTATGATAACAACAGGAACAGTATTAAAGTAGCAGTAATATTAATGATAATAGCATTTTTGGTAGGTGGGGTTTCCTGTAATAATCCTGGAACAGTAATATTAATCGGATTACCGCAAGTTTATGCGTTGTAACAATCTCGTTCTGAATAAAAATAATCCTAATCATATTAACCGGATTAACACAAGTAACAACAATCAGAACAACAGTGACACAAGCCCATACTAGCAGTAATAGCATTAATTGCTCAGTAGTGATTGTTCGTGCTTTATTTTTTTTCCGAATTATTGTTGGCAAGTTGGAATTGATCATCGGATGTTTTGTGTTTGTAACTGCTAGCGCACAGTAGTTACGATATATCGACTTGAGGGAATTTAATTAAACATTTTTAGGTAGAGGAAATAGTTTTGTGTTAAATTCTTGTAAGTTCATCGTGACTTTTTCTGTTTCACTTTTTTAATTTTTAGTTTACTTCGATGACTTCACAGAAATCATCAAAATAGTTTTGTAAACCAAGCTTTACACAGCTCTGTGTTGGTGTCTGGGCAAAAAAATTTACACACAAGCTAAAACGTGTGCGTGTTTATTTTGATATGTTCATGCTTACGTATTGACACTATATATACAGTATAATATATATATATGTGTGTGTGTGTGTACTATATTATATATATATATATATATATATATATATATATATATATATATATATATATATATATATATATATATATATATATATTTATATATATATGTGTGTGTGTGTGTGTGTGTGTGTGTGGGTGGGTGGGTGAGTGTGAGCGCCTCCTTAGGCATTTTTGCCTTTTGTGGAGCAGGAACTGCCAGAATGAGACAGACTTCTGGTTTCTCAGTAAGCCTTGTGGGGTGAGGTTGCTAGCCCTAAGCCTTTTTCCTCTGACCCCAGCAGATGCTGATACCTATTTACAGCTCTTTGGACTTGTGAGCTAGGGTTTGAGAGCCAAGCCAAATAAATCGTCAACCATTTCTCTGAAAGATGTGGCCCCAAAAGGTATCTAACTCCTAATATTCAACGTTCATTTTTGGATTATTCTGCTAACCCTGTGCGCTGCTCCATAGTAGCTTGGACTAACCGCAGATGGCTAGCACCTAGATGCATAATTCACACCTAAAATAAACATATGCGCATTACAATCCATCTCGGGACTCGCTAGTTGGGCAACTCTGGTAAGTACAACAATATATATATATATATACTATATATAATATATATATATATATATATATATATATATATATATATATATATATATATATATATATACACAGACACACATTCACATCAACAGAAGTGAACCCTAGGTAGAATATATATTGAATTATCTTGTGTTTTTATTCTCAGATGTTATTCTTGCAATTCATAGCGTTGGCGCTCTAGATATTTATACATTCTGTGTAACTTACGGATTTTTGCTTAGTTTTCCTTTACTCTTGTATAAGTTTTAATGTGTATGTTTTACATGTGTGTTTCTTTTAACACCAGGTTAATTTTAGGAGCTCGTGACGGAACGAATCGATATATATATATATATATATATATATATATATATATATATATATATATATATATATATATATATGTGTGTGTGTATGTAGTATACATTATATGAACATATATGTATATATATATACATACATACATACATACATACACTAACGCAAGCTTTCAGCTCCTCCGCATTTCACAAACGGTTATTGTAAGAGCACATACAGTAGATCAGCACCCTTTTGACGTCAATACGGTTAGTAAAGATAAGAGGAAGCAAAAATTAATAACTAGTTCAGTGCGACAGACGTTAGCAATAAAGCGACGAATTTGCAATGCAAATGTATATTTCGATGAAATATTCATGGATGTTAAAGAACAAAGGGTTACATATGTCTGAGTAGAATTAAATATATAAATATTCATGCATTCTCACGCTTGCCCTCACGTAGACACGAAGTCTCTCTCTCTCTCTCTCTCAAATGAATAAGTACAAATTATATCTATATAATGTATCTATCTATATCTATATCTATATATATATATATATATATATATATATATATATATATATATATATATATATATATATATATATATGTGTGTGTGTGTGTGTGTATAATATATATGTATATGTGTGTATATATAATATATATACATATGTGAATTGAACAGGCGGAGGTTTCTCGAAACCCAGTAATACAATGAAGGCAGGGGAAGCACACAAACAGATCAAGAAAGTCATATTTATTCAGTTGCAACGTTTCGAAGCCAACCAGCAGGCATCATTTTCAAGCAACAAGTAATAATACCTAATTAGTACAATAAAATTAAGTGACAAATATTAAAATACACAACATAAGTTACATTAAAACAACCACGATTAAAAATATGAATAAGGACCAACCGTTGAGTGTGGAGGCAGAGGAAGGACTGACCAAAAACGTAAACAGGTCACGAGAGATACAGAGGTGTAGACGTGGCATAGGTGTTCAGTGAGGGGACCAGTTTTTTAATAAACAATGATTCATTAATTGTTAAAAGTTTGTGATTAGAGGTTCTGCCCAAAACCTTAAAGTCTTTGTACAAAATAGAATATTTGCATTTATCGGCATGATCCCTTATGTTGGAAAATTCGGGATTTGAAAGTTTAGTGCCAGTTCTATAGCTGACAGCTCTGACTGTCGATTCGGACTTTAAGTAACCTATGTGTCGATCCAATATAGGTTCCTCGGTTACATCGAGGACAAGTAAACTTACAAAATAACATAAGAGGTCATTAAAGGATCCAAACGGTCTTTGAAGCTGAAAAGGCTACCGATATTCTGTGGGTTTGTGGGTATAATTTTGATTTTCACGAAAGGGAGATGACGGGATATTAGAGATCGGAGATCTTTATAAAAGGTTGTATCGTGAATAAAAGGAAGACTGGAATAGAAAGGTAATTTAGGAACGTGAGGAGTAGGATGACGTGGAACAAAAACATTATTTAAAAATTTGGAGACGCGTTTAAAGAATATTATTGTACTAATTAGGTATTACTTGTAGCTTGAAAATGATGCCTGCTGGTTGGCTTCGAAACGTTACAACTGAACAAATATGACTTTCTTGACCTGTTCGTGTGCTTCCCCTGCCTTCATTGACATACATATATATATGTATATATATGTATATATATATATATATATATATATATATATATATATATATATATATATATATATATATATATATATATATATACTTCTTTATATAACACACATTTGTCCTGGCTCATTTATATACCGAACCCCAAGCTTCACTTCATTGTAATTTTTTAAAGAGGGTAAATTGTGGACACCGATAAATGCTTCTGTTTTAGTAGTGAAACTACGTGTTAGACTTTGTAGGCTCGATAGTTGCTGTGTAGAAATGAGATGTAGATGTAGGTGATAATGTTGTGGGATAAAAAGATGGTTCGCAGTTGCAGTACTGATTGGGGACAGTGAGGGGAAAACTGGTGAGAGTGGTGGAAGAATTTAGAAATCTTTCTCGAATAGGAGAAAGTTGAGATCAAACTCAAATAAGAGGAAGGTTACGTGTGGGTAAGTGAGAACCAGGAAGATGGAGCAGTGATTATTAGTATGGATTAGATGAAAAAGGAACTGAAACATTCTTATATGTATTTGGGAGTTCAGTGACTATTAGTATGGACTGGAAAAGATAGGAATTAAGACATTCTTATAGGTATTTGGGAGTTCAGTGACTATTAGTATGGACTGGAAAAGATAGGAATTAAGACATTCTTATAGGTATTTGGGAGTTCAGTGACTATTAGTATGGACTGGAAAAGATAGGAATTAAGACATTCTTATAGGTATTTGGGAGTTCAGTGACTATTAGTATGGACTGGAAAAGATAGGAATTAAGACATTCTTATAGGTATTTGGGAGTTCAGTGAAAGTTAATATGGAATGGAAAAGAAAGGAATTAAGAGATTCTTATAGGTTTTTGGGAGTGCAGTGAATGTTAATATGGAATGGAAAAGAAAGGAATTAAGAGATTCTTATAGATATTTGGTAGTGCAGTGAATGTTAATATGGAATGGAAAAGAGAGGAATTAAGAGATTCTTATATGTATTTGGTAGTGCAGTGAATGTTAATATGGAATGGAAAAGAGAGGAATTAAGAGATTATTATAGGTATTTGGGAGTGTAGTGAATGTTAATATGGAATGGAAAAGAAAGGAATTAAGAGATTCTTATAGGTATTTGGGAGTGCAGTGAGTGTTAGCATGGAGTGGAAAAGAAAGGAGTGAAGAGATTTTTATAGGTATTTGGTAGTGCAGTGAATGTTAATATGGAATGGAAAAGAAAGGAATTAAGAGATTCTTATATGTATTTGGGAGTGCAGTGAATGTTAATATGGAATGGAAAAGAAAGGAACGAAGAGATTCTTATAGGTATTTGGAAGTGCAGTGAATGTTAATATGGAATGGAAAAGAAAGGAATTAAGAGATTTTTATAGGTATTTGGGAGTGCAGTGAGTGTTAATATGGAATGGAAAAGAAAGGAGGAAGAGATTTTTATAGGTATTTGGGAGTGCAGTGAATGTTAATATGGAATGGAAAAGAAAGGAATTAAGAGATTCGTATAGGTATTTGGTAGTGCAGTGAATGTTAGTATGGAATGGAAAAGAAAGAAATTAAGGTATTCTTATAGGTATTTGGGAGTGCAGTGAGTGTTAATGTGGAATGGAAAAGAAAGGAATTAAGAGATTCTTACAGGTATTTTGGAGTGCATTGAATGTTAATATGGAATGGAAAAGAAAGGAATTAAGAGATTCATATAGGTATTTGGGAGTGCAGTGAATGTTAATATGGAATGGAAAAGAAAGGAATTAAGAGATTCTTTTAGGTATATGGGAGTGCAGTGAATGTTAGCATGGAATGGAAAAGAAAGGAATTAAGAGATTTTTTTAGGTATTTTGGAGTGCAATGAATGTTAATATGGAATGGAAAAGAAAGGAATTAAGAGATTCTTGTAGGTATTTGGAAGTGCAGTGAATGTTAATATGGAGCGGGAAAGAAAGGAATTAAGAGATTCTCACAGGTATTTGGGAGTGCAGTGAATGTTAATATGAGTGGAAAAGTAAGGACTTAAGAGATTCGTATTGGTGTTTGGTAGTGCAGTGAATATTAGTATGGACTGGAAAAGAAAGGAATTAAGAAATTCTTTTAGGTATTTAGGAGTATATATTTCGGGTGATGGGGCATGAGCGAAAAGATAAGTCACAGAGTAAGTGACGTAAGAAAGGGGGCATTAATGTGCAAACCAGATTTGGAGGAAACTTGGAGTGCCCTTAGGAGCCAGGGTTTGACATTTATTAATGTACTTCAGTCCAGCTGTCCAAAACATTTGATTAGTTACCAAATGCATAATTCACTGCTAAGGTCAGCAGAGACAAAGATTTACTGAGAGTTTGGATTTCGATCACAAATATAGTTTCCTTGTAAACCAAAAATATTGTTGTTATCTGTACTGAATTGAGTTTATGTTGATAATTTTTATTTATGACATTTTCGTGGCCCTGGTATGATAATTTACGGTATGCCAGACTGTAATCTCTCTTAGATAGAGTTTTATTAATATGAAGGATTTATGGGGCTTTCATGAAATTTGATCCATTCCGAATTAGATGAGATTTATCCGAATTACTTCCAATATTTTCAGGGAATTACCTTGAAATATCGTGATTTTCTAACTGTGATCTTTATTGAATTACAGTTCATGTTAAAGATAAAGTTATAAGACTTTAAAAGGAACTAGAGTATTGTGATTTTCCATAGCAGCCACAGCGAACTGAAAATACACGTTAAAGCCAAGCTTCTTAAAATTCTGTTGCGTTACTTGCAGTTATCGACATGACCCAGAACACAATAATCCCTTTATTGACTATGGTTGGGGAATCTGAAGAAGCGTTGGGGCTTCTTAAGTCCTGTGACTTGGAGCATTCTTTTCCAGATAGGCAGGAGCATTCTTTTCCAGATAGGCAAGGACTGTGGAAATCCCAGGGTGGCTTCAGCATCTTCTTTAATGTTCATGCTATGAATATGTAAAGTTTTGCTACTGCTACAATACTACTATTACTACTGTTTATTAATATTACTATTTAACAGACACGCATGAAATCGATTGCTCATGTTTGGGATTGCAATACCGCAAAATTATTATTATTATTATTATTATTATTATTATTATTATTATTATTATTGTTGTTGTTGTTGTTGTCAATAGTAGTCATGATTGGAATCAGCGACTGATCCTTGATATACCTATACTACTACATTTGGGTATCGTAACAATCGCTGTTACTGCTTTTAATACACCAGTTCTCTCTCTCTCTCTCTCTCTCTCTCTCTCTCTCTCTCTATCTATATATATATATATATATATATATATATATATATATATATATATATATATATATATATAT
>NC_089749.1:47318552-47323552 GCF_040412425.1 Macrobrachium rosenbergii | reverse complement strand
TTATCTCATCTACCAAAGGAACTTACGTGGTATCTTTATTTGTTGTCTTTCATGATCATTTCCGCATAGCAGTACAGATTGTACTACAGTAGATAGTACAAATACTTTTTCATGTGATTTCAGTCTTTTGATGTCCAAATCTCATTCAACCTTTCCATTGTTCATTTTGCCTTGTTAGTCTTTCAGTAAATTGTAACTCAAGTTAACCTACACTTTTAGTCTTTCAGTAAATTGTAACTCAAGTTAACCTATACTTCAGGTCACTGTTTCTGAATTTTTGGAAGAATCAACATTAATCTTGTCTCTAATGTTATTTCATTTCCGTGCACATGCTGGCCTCATTATTTTTGTTTTTCGTACTATTCCAGGCTCGATCCTTTTAGATATTCAGTATATTCTAATAAGCAAGTTTTGTAAATCTTGTGGTCTTTTGATAGAAGCAGCACCATCTGTGTATTCTCCAAGTGTCAAGTTTCGGACGTTACCACAGTCTAAACCTTTCCGTCCATCTTTGACCACTTTCTTTTTCATTAAAAAATATCATTAGCGTTAATCGAAATATTTTGGCTTCGTTAGAATTCGCTGTTTCCTATAGTCTCGTATCTTTGGAGAAGCGCTTCCATCGATTAATCTGGGACTAAGTCACACTTATTGTCCACCTTTTCTTGAGTCTTGGCTAATTAAGGACATCGGGTTGCCTCTCACCGGCCCTTGCACTGAGAAAAGTTTTGTTCAGATACTAGTATTTTAATCTACATTTTTCGGCCAAGCAACTGCAGATAGTTTATGGTGTGAAATAATTATCTGATTACATAAGGCACAACAACGATGATTCTCCCTCTCGTTTCAAAGAAAAACTATGCGTAATTGGTAATGTCTTGTAATTACTTAATGAATTAGAAAAGAACGTACAGTAAAGAACTCCCCCTACCCTTTCTCTCTCCCGTATGAAAAAAATGTGATATGCTCAAGTAATGATTTAATTACTCAAAAATGGGGAAAGGAACTATAAAGAAAGATTGCTTTTCTCTCACTCTCTCTTTTCAGAGGTAAAACTATACATAATTGGTAATGTCTAATAATTATTTAATCTCTCTCTCTCTCTCTCTCTCTCTCTCTCTCTCTCTCTCTCTCTCTCTCTCTTTTCAAAGAAAAAATGTGACAGTTGTTAAGATCAAGCGTTAATTTAATCACTAAAAATGGAAAAGGGGATTACAAAAGATTAAAAAATTGCTCTCTTTCTGATTCATTGCAGCTGATTTTACCGAATGCTCTCTCTCTCTCTCTCTCTCTCTCTCTCTCTCTCTCTCTCTCTCTCTCTCTGATTCGCTTCAGCTGATTTTGCCGAATATGAGACGTTAGACAGGAAGGATTCTAAATTCGGCAAATATTTGCAGAAGCAAAATCCGGAGACGCTTCGAAATGCTTCTTTAAAACTGCACTGGCTGGGCCTCGATGAATTCCCAAATGACGTGAGGCTAAAAGGAAGCATTTCTATTTTCGTTATGTCATTTTGGGGTGTTTATCTTACCTAAACCTCTGGGCTAAGGGGGCCGTTTGACGACCTTCCTTCTCCCTGCAGAGGGAGTGTTCTGCCAACGAAAAAACCTTGGGAACTGGCCGAGGGAAAGGACAGATGCTGAGGGCATCTAACTTCCTTCCTTCCTCGGAGGGACTGATCTGCTGAGGGAAACCTATTGGAACTGGATGAAGGAAAGGACAGATGTCGGGGGCGGTTAACTGCCGTATCCCGTTGGAGGGAGGAGGGTTTTTTCGTGGGGAATCTTGGTCGCATTGGTCGAGGATAGGCGTTAATGCCGGCATTCTTTCTCCCTTAAATGTGGAGAAACGTTGGTGAACTAGGGCGAAGGAATGAGGCTGATGCCTTCCTAACTTCCTTTTCCCCTTTGGAGAGAGAGAGATTGCTCGTCCAAAGGGAGTCTTGAGGAACTGGCTAAGGTTTGATGGCTTCAAACTTCTTTCTTTCCCGTGGAGGAAAAGTTCTGTGGAAGGGAACTGGAAAAGGGGAAGGGCAGTTATTTTCCCTCGGAGGGAGAACCTCGAGAGGTACAAGGGGAACGGACTAGGACAGAGACTGTTGGAAGGAGAGAGATGTATTTGGGGAGTTTTATGGCAAGGTGAGGATGTTAATGAAGGAGAAGAATGATGGATATGGAATTAGGAAAGTCGAAGGTATACCAACACATTTAACTTGCTCTCCGTGGTTTCTTTGGCCTCACTGTGGCCAGCAAACGTTTGCACAGCACTGCTAAGTTATCTTATAATTTTCTGTTGCTATTTCTATTTTTTATACATATATATATATATATATATATATATATATATATATATATATATATATATATATATATATATATGTGTGTATATATATATATATATATATATATATATATATATATATATATATATATATATATATATATATATATATATATATATATATATATATATATATATATATATATATATATATATATATATATATATATAGCAAGGTAGAGGTGTTGATACTACCATAGCCGTAAAGGTCATGTAGAGTTATTTAAAAATCAATAATGTTAATACAAAGTTGAGATCGGAATGGGGTCATAGTGGTATAGGTAGCGCCTGATGGATGAAAGCAGTAAACAATTTTATTTTTATTCAAAGGCATACGCAACAGACGACCCCTCTATTATCACAGGACACCGATGAAATTAGAAGAGGCAGGGAGTGTGAGTTATCTGGTGTAACTGCCATCAGGGAGGAGGGAATTAAAAAAAAAAGGAGGGGGGTAAGGCTCAATGCTGTTGGAAGCAATAATAGTGCTTGTAGAGCGTTTGGAAGCTATGAAGTCGAGGAAAAAGGAAGAGAATCCGAAGTTTCGCAGTGAATGGGAAGAAATTTTCCTTGCGTCGTGGTTATTCGGAATTACGAATTTCCACCTCGTGATTATAAGATTAGGTGGCCTGAGGGTGCTACGCGGTGTTGTCCGACCTTCGATCCATACCTTTTGTGATTTAGCACTGAATACTGAACGATAATAAAGAAAATTTTCTGTAAATGCTGTAGTGGTTATAACAACGTGGTTAATTTGTGATGACAATGCGTATCTTGAGGTTAATCGGTGCCATCATAAATCTCTCTCTCTCTCTCTCTCTCTCTCTCTCTATTAGGAGACTGAATTATCTGTCAGCTATTTGAACAACTCTTGCTGTTGCATAACCGATTGAGAATCCCTGTTGCTTGGCGTATAGCCACAGTTCAGTAAACATTCTTTGGCCGTTGTTATTACCGGCAGATATGTTGATGATGCAATTTGTAGGAAATTTATAGTAATATAGAGCTTGTTGTTGTTTTCATTCTGTTGGATTAAGCGGGGACTGAGTGCTCATACCTCACTCCTAGCGAAGTTTATATACGAAACTGAGAAATCTACCGAACTTTTTATAGGTTGTCTTGTTTTATTAAACAAATCTTAATTTATTCACTATTTTGATATGATGTTTGTATTTTATTTTGCCAAATAGTGAAACCAATATCCCTGTAAAATTACTGTTGTCAGAGTGGTAAGCAATGGGAACTTTTGATTACACTAATGAAGTAAAACTTTCTGTTTATTCACAACTTGAAGAATGGTTAAGTGAATTAATTTAGAAAGGCCAATTTGTATCATTATTAAGAGGGACATAAGGGAAACTAATAAAATAATACTTTGTTAGCATTTATTGTTGGCAGACGATAGTAATTATTATTATTATTCAGAAGATGACCCAATTTTCATGTGGAACAATCCCACAGGTGCCACTGACATGAAATTCAAAGTTCCAAAGATTATGGTGTCCATTTGAAAGAAGTAACAGAAGGTAATAAGAAATACAGAGAGAAGAAATCAGTTATTAGAAAAGAAAAAATGAATGAACAAATTAATAAATAAATGGATAAAAATGTAAGGAAATTATAAAATACAATTATAAAATTCACAGCATTAAGACAACCAGAAAAGTAAATTAACAAACAAAGTAATAACAAGAACAAGAACAGAAGGAACATATCAAACAATACTGCAATTAAACACACCAAAATACAGCAAATAGGTGGAAGCTATTCTTTATGCTAATAAGGCGCAATAATGAAAAACCTAACAATATGTAATTAAAACATGTTTACAGCTTTTATTTTGAGACTGAAAAAATGTTAACACAAAAATCACAGAAAGATTTCAGGGTTTTTGAGGAACAGAAAAATGTCTTTTATATCTGTTTAAAAGTTACTGGACAGACTATGAAGGCCTCTCTCTCTCTCTCTCTCTCTCTCTCTCTCTCTCTCTCTCTCTCTCTCTCTCTCTCTCTCTCTCTTTCTTCTTCTTCGTTGTAACGTGCTTTTTCCCATTTTTATATGGGGTAAGCACGATGCCTTCTTTTGGAGGACTTTGATTTGGCGTTGGGGTAGGCCGTAGCCTCGATCGGCTGCCCTGCCTGACATCGCTTAGACCCCGGTAACGAACCAAATCCCCAGCTCCCTTTCTCCCAGCAGCGAGGAGAACTGAGCGGTTAGGTCGACAGTTCGAGACGTGTGAGGTGTCTGTTATGTTTTTAGATGTTGGAGTGGCTTTTTTTTATATGTGTATCAGTCTGTAACACCCATTCGCTTTCAGCAAACCTATCCGTTGATTATATACGTAATCCTGGGGTGTCTACACGGATAGCAAAGTGTCCGCCTCTCTGACCCGTCGGCTGCGGATTTGAACCCACGCCACAGCCCTCTATGAAGTCCGAGGCTGCTGCTCTACCGACCGAGCCATCGAGGCTCTCTCTCTCTTTTATATATATATATATATATATATATATATATATATATATATATGTATATATATACATATATATACATATATATGTATAAAATATATATACACGTGCACGCACACACGCATATTTATATACATATACAATATACATATATATGTATATTGTATATATTTATATATATATAATGTAAGT
>NC_089749.1:47296052-47316052 GCF_040412425.1 Macrobrachium rosenbergii | reverse complement strand
TGAATTTGTGGGCAACATGAATTTATATGAATAAAGGGTACAGAGGTTTTAAAATCAATTTAACCATTTGGATTCAATACGAAGACTTGTCTACTTAATCATTGAAACCGCAGTTATTACTCTCTCTCTCTCTCTCTCTCTCTCTCTCTCTCTCTCTCTCTCTCTCTCTCTCTCTCTCTCTCTCTCTGGTTTAAACGGTAGCTTCCTCATCCAACTTGCAAGAGGTGACGGATTCTTTCCCTGGCGGGAAAGTAACTGTTTGGCACATTCCCTTAAATCCACTGTGGTACTTTTCATCTTAGTACCTGATGGTCGCGGCTGTTGTGGGTCGCATTTGGGAGAGGAGAGTATGAGTCGGAGGCAAAGATAGAAAATATTAAACCTTAACGACCTGTGCTCTGTCAAGATATATGTGACCAATTCATGACAAAATTAGGAAGGCCTCTACGAAAGAACCTTCACCTTTGCACCCCCCCCTTCCCCTTGAATTCTCACGATGCCAGACAACCCTAAGTCGAGTCAGACTCAGGCACCAGGTGTTCTCGGCCGTGTTGTAGCAGCCATTGAAGCCCACCTGCAAGTGTGTATATATATACATATGTATATATTTCTACTCTGGGATATATATATTTTGCTTTGGGATGACTTTTTAATATATACCTTTTCTCCGACAGGCAGTGGTAAAGCCAGAAAATATCTTACCTAGGCCTTTAATTATTTGTTTTTAATGTTTTTCCTTTTGATGTATTCCTTTGATGATATGATTTAACACGCAGTTCCAACAGTAACTGGCATTATCAGTTTTTTGGCTGTCAGTGAATAATAATAATAATAATGATAATAATAATAATAGTAGCAGTATTTAAAAATACTCATAGTAGCATGAGTCTTGAAATGGAGAAACAAATCCACAGTTAGGTGTATGTACATGTATTAAAGACAAATCTGTACCGAAAGATTTTGGGAAACTGTTCGATTCCCCATTTCAATTGAAAAGGGGAATCGAACAGATTCCCAAAAGCTTTCGGTACAGATTCATCCTTAAATATATGTACATATACAGTACATAACTGTGGATTTGTTTCTCCAGTAATAATAAAAATAATAAACTTTATGGTCACTTTAGACGATAATGGTAATATACTGCGCATGCTCACTGCTATTTATGTCTGGCCCATGGCAGTAAAAGACACACGTACAACAATGACAGTTATATTTTTAATAGGGCAGCGACCCAGACTGACAGGTGACCCCAAATCAACCTCAGCTACTGCTCCGAAGTGTTTGCTGTTCCGAACAAAGACGAGTATAACCAATATAGCATCGACTGGAATTAAGACTGAATTTATTATAAGTTAGTTATTAATGAATTTTCATGTGAAGGTTGAAAGTAATTTCACCACATTTTAAAATTTTAATCACAGGTAATTTCACACACACTAGTGGCAGTCAGACTAATTGCAAAATTTAATGTTGCGCTCTCGTTATGAACAGAAAAGGTACTCAAAAGTTTAGAAGACGAGTAATGAAAACCCCTCTAACATAAAAGCTAATATCGTTCTTCTCTTTGAGGGCTTAATGCTCAACTTTTTTTCTCCCTTTAGAAGAGAAGTTAAAACGAGGAAATGAGACGTATGAGTTGCTTTCTTTAGCCTCTGAAAGAAGCTTTGTGCCTTTTAAAGTAGCTCATTTACGGAAGTAATTCGTGAGATGGTGAGGACACCGCTCACTTTCGCTCTCTCGCACGTAGTTTATTTACGGGGATCATTCATCCTTGCACATAATATACACACATTTTACTTATCTCTCATGTACCACTCTTATTTTATTTCTCTCTCTCTCTCTCTCTCTCTCTCTCTCTCTCTCTCTCTCTCTCTCTCTCTCTCTCTCTCTCTCAGAGATTCGTCTTATACCCTTTTATCTCTCTCCATGCTTTTATTGGTCTCTTATTTCCCCACATCTCACATACCCCATAAAGTAAATATTTCAGTTGATGATTAATCGATGATTTGTGTAATAACAATGACTGTGATGATGTCTACCTCAGTCGATCTACACCTGCGTTAGTCAAGAAACGTAGTCAACATAGAGGATTTAATCCTGATGCTTAAATTTAGGCACCGACAAAAATGAAAAAAATTACGTAGTAAGACAATATGAAGAGTTTAAGAGCTTTTTCATTACTATCCGATCATTTGAATCAGTGAATACAGAAGAAAGTGTGGAATTTCAGTACTTATTTTGATGTTCACCGATCTAAGGTGTAGGGAATACAGAGGAAGATAAGGACTTTCAGAACTTGTTTTACTACAAAGGACGACATTAAAAATTAGCCAACATAGACGATGTGGAATCCTATGGCTTTGAGATGTCGAGTCATGAGTTGCGGAAATGTTGGCACTATTTGTTTGCTGCAAGAAACACATGTTCATTAAATAGTCAAACTTTCGCTGCATGACCTAACGTAAGGTTATAAATACTAGTATTGACTAGTATTAAGTGTGTAGCCGAACGTTCTGTGAATGGTCGAACGTTTGCTTTGTGGCCTAAAGGTAATTCGCAATGCAACTCAAAGTTACCTACATGACGTAGCGTTTGTAATTTGGCCTCTCTTAGGCGTATAACCTAACTTTTGTTGTATCGCCATCATTCCGCTGTACAGTTTACTGTTAGCTTTTTAACCTAACATATAGTATATGGCGTAATGTTTGCTATACAGCCTAAAGTCCACTGTTTGACTTATGCTGAAGTGCATAGCCCAGCCTAACGTCTGCTCTATTCTCAAACATACTTTATTCGTTGCAAGAATCTGCGCCTGCGGGGAAGAAATTCTACAGGTAAAGAAGGGGTAGAGGTGGTGAAAAAAAGATAAAGTAAAAATTGAGAAACAGGAGTGGTTCTTCAACCTTCCTTTTTTCACTTTTTAGTAAGATTTTTGTAGCGGTTTCTTTCCACGGAGCTCTTTAAGTTTCCTCGTCCGTGAGATACTTCATCGAATTTTTAGAGATGGGTGAAGGGTTTGGAAAAAGCTGGTTTACTTCGATTTGTTTTTTATTCTCCACTTTTAGTGAGCCTTTTCATTTTTTGCGCCCATGCGCCATTTTGTGTGTGTGTGCGAGTGCATACACGCGTTTGTGAAAAGTTCAGTGCTCCTCCATTTTAATATTCTGTGAAAGAAAACTACTGTGATGGCTATTTGTCTGTCCGTCCGCACTTTTTGCTGTCCGCCCTCTTAAACGTTACTGAGGCTAGAGGGCTGCAAATTGGTGTTGATCATCCACCCTCCAAAACATCAAACATACCAAATTGCAGCCATCTAGCCTCAATAGTTTTTATTTTATGTGAGGTTAAAGTTGGCCATAATAGTGCGTTTGGCACCGTTATAGGTGCCAGCAACGCAAGCCACCACCGGACCATAGCTAAAATTTTCATGGGCCGCGGCTGAGAGTTTCATACATCATTATACTCTGTACAGAAAACTCGAGTGCGCCGAAGAAACTTCGGCGCATTCTTTACTCGTTTAAATTTTGTTTCATTTTAAAGATTGTTTCAGGTCCTTGATACGTTTCCTTTATTTAGTTGCCAGTTGATTGGTTGATTTATGGTTCCATGGCATCGCCTTCTGTTGTGTAGCTTTGGAAGTTTCTTCTGCTTTATTACTCCGGATTCAAATATTTTAATTAAGGATTGCGTCTGTGTCTTCCTTCTCTTCAATGTCCGGTTAATATCATTCTAAATCTGTATCTGCTGCTATCATTATGAACTGATTACTCAAAAATAACATAATTATCACCAATCCGATTTTATTATAAAAGTTTATGAGCGTTTTATAATTATTAAATGCGTGTTTCCATCACCATCATTATTTTTATAATTGTAGGTTTAGTAATTTTGGTCCTCTTTATTACGATATAGGTCCCATGGTGTAATGGTTAGCACTTTGGACTCTGAATCCAACAATCCGAGTTCGAGTCTCGGTGGGACCTCATGTAACGACGTATTTTGTTGCAATGGGGAAAGCTCTTTTAAAAACTGTTAAATCGTAGAACCAGCTGTGTACAACACAAAGACAATTGAGGAGCCAAAAATACGAGATGGGGGGAAAAATACTGTAAGTCGAAAAGTCCAAACAGGTCAAACTCGGACAAGTTGCTGAGGCTAACAAGATTTTGACAACACACCGATTCGGTGCTCCAAGGTTTTGCAAGTTTCCAAGGACGTATGTATTTCTCTAATAGTTTTTCTGCTATCGTGATATTTTTTCTATGTCCAGTTCAAGGATTATTTATTAATTCATTTATTGACTTTTGCGTCCTCGTTGTTTTTGAATCTCCCACCACCCCCTCCAGCCCCGGCGCCCACTACTGACAAAACATTTACTAGGATAACGAATAAGAAACTTAAGACGAATGAAATCAGCAAAACTCTTGCATCTCTTTTCCCACTTAAGAAAATGTAAGAGTTCGAAAAACATTAAACGTATGCGCCTGAGGATACATACGGTTCAAGCCGTTTCCTGCACTAGGGAGTGGCTCCTGAGAAAAGACGTGATCATCGCAACAATCACACCAGCAGACACAGCCTGCCTACCATATGATCGTATCATGTAATTTATATATATATATATATATATATATATATATATATATATATTATATATATATATATATATATATATATATATATATATATATATATATATATATATATATATATATTTAAACATGTATGTATATATATGTATATGTATATGTGTAGATCTATATATAAAGGCAAATGTCACGAAGGAAGGAGTGGCATTTGCGTTTATTTATACATTCATTACGTTCCATATCTTCGTGATTCAGTAATACATACACACACACACACACACACACACACACACATATATATATATATATATATATGAATTAATTTTCATCACATCACCGAGATTCTATGTACACAAACATTAAACTACAAATGTCGTTTAGCATCCAGTGCGCTCTACCTCGGAAATAATACCGAAGGAGAATTCTAATTGATAAGTGGTTACGCCCCCTCACAGGATCGAACTGCCGAAAGTGAGAACCAACGACGTTCAGTGACGCCCTAGATCACCCGATATTTGTAGCTTAATGTTTATATGTCATATATATATATATATATATATATATATATATATATATATATATATATATATATATATATATATATATATATATATATATATATATATATATATATATATATATATATATATATATATATATATATATATGTGTATGTATATATATATGTATGTATGTATGTATGTATGTATGTATGTATGTATGTATGTATGCAAGCCATGAGACATAACTAACATAGTATGTCTGGAATATTCTTAATATATTTGTTTTCTGTAAACCAACATAGCAATTAACGTACTTCTCGCGTCATTGGTCATGATGGTTGTGACGCCAGCATTTAAATGTTAAACGGTTAACATAATTAGTAAGCAGTATTTAGGAAAATCATTAAAAGGAAATCTCGGAAAATTAATTACATTAATCATTACAGTTCCAAAGGAGTCACGATCATTTAGTATTCACGCTCCCTGTCTCCATACCCTAATTCGTCTCCCTCACAGATTCCTCTCTTGTACTTACCGTAATCCCCTCAGTTAACATGATTCCCCTCGTACCAGTTCACTTGGCACCGTAGTTTCCATGGTATCGTAATTCCTTTCGTATCTTCACTTATCTGGTGCCTTAATTTCCCTGTTAACTTGATTCCCCTCGTACCCTGATTTAACTGGTACCGTAATTTCCCTGTTATCGCGATTCCCCTCGTACCCTAATTCACCTGGTACCCTAATTTCCCTGTCATCTTGATTCCCCTCGTGCGCTAAGTCACCTGGCATCGTAATTTCCATCGTGTCCTAATCGGATCGTAATTCCCTTTGTACCCTGATTACCATCAAACCCTAACGCCTGAAGGACACTAATTCCCCCTGAACCCCAATTCCCTTCGTAACCAAATTCCCCTGTATCCCGATTCCCCTCAGCACTAACTCCCCTCGCGTACATACCCTGTCGCAGCCCGCGCCCTTTCCTCCGTGGGGCAGGCAAGCCTCTTGCGTCAGAGAGGGCAGAACACCGACGACGCTGTAGTGTAATCGTTTTGATAACTCTTTCCTGTTATCGTGCGGTGGGACTTTCTGCGTTGGTAACAGTGTGGACGAAGGGAAATGTATATTCTCTCTCTCTCTCTCTCTCTCTCTCTCTCTCTCTCTCTCTCTCTCTCTCTCAGAATAACATCTCTTTTCATAAGGAATATTAATATATTTAGTAAATAGATCATTCTCTCTCTCTCTCTCTCTCTCTCTCTCTCTCTCTCTCTCTCTCTCTCTCTCTCTCTCTCTCTCTGAAAAACATCTCTTTTCATAAAGAATATTAATATATTATTAAGTAAATTGAGGATTCTCTCTCTCTCTCTCTCTCTCTCTCTCTGTCTCTCTCTCTCTCTCTCTCTCTCTCTCTGATTCAGAACAACATCTCTTACTTTTTAAAAAAGAATATTAACATATTTCATTTAGTAAAGGGAGGGTGATGTTAATTGTATAGAATTCTCTCTCGCACGCGCGCAAAAAAAATAAGTTTTTCTCCCTTTTTAACTTATTTTGTGGAAGCCGTTGAAATTCTTTTTTGTTTGTTTATTGAAGTGTTTGTGACTAGTATTTGTAATAAACTTGATCGAGAGTATTTGATTTTTCCGGTTACAATTAATATTAACAATAACCAAGGCATAATTTCAAGTGAGATATCTCTGCAAAAAAAAAAATAACTCAAGCTCTCTTGTAAATACATTTGCATTTATATGAAAATTAGGCTGTAATTACAATAAAATTATGCTTATAAAGAAAGTAATTCACACCCTAGACCCTATTATTCCGGTAATGATTACTTTTTTGGTGTTGTTTTACGGTGTCTGTTAATTATTGTTATCATTAAAACTCCTCTATTATAGCTTCTTATTCTTCTTAAATTTCTGTAGGCTTTGATCTTACATGGCAACGATAACTTCAAAAGTAGATCTTGGAAATTTTTTATACATATGTACATATATTCATATATATATATATGTGTGTGTATGTATATGTGCGTATATGTAACACATATATATATATAAAAATTACAGGATCTGTTTTTGAAGTTATCGCTGCTAAGTAAGATCAAAGCCTACAGAAACTTAAGAAGAATAAAAAGTTATAGTAATGGCATTTTAATGATGACAATAACGAGCGGACACCGCAAAACCACGCGCCCTAACGAACTCACCATTCCACCACACATATGATCACTTCTTAAATTATTAGGAAATGTTTCGTTTCTAATTAACTTCGTTATCTGACCAACACCAATCAATCCATTTTACTGCTTCGCCTACGATTAGCAAATCTTTACGACTGCAGGGAGATGGACACAGTGTAAAAAGGAAATCTGAAATCGCTACATATTATTAAGCGAATGAATGTATGTATGTATGTAAGTAGGCTGGTAGGTAGGTAGGTCATTTGCATTAAATACGAATTAGTCACGGAAGAAAACCTCTTAATTTTCATTCGTTTAGTAATATTTTGTGATTTCAGAGTTCCTTTTTACGTTGTGTCCATCTGTCTGAAGTCGTAAAGATTTGCTAATCGTCGGCGGAGCAGTAAAATGGATTGATTGGCGTTGGTCAGATAACGAAGTAATTAGAAAGGAAACTTTTCCTAATAAATTAAGAAGTGATCATATGTGTGGTGGAATTGGTAAGTTCGTTTGATTTGCTGTGAGGGTAGGCTGACCGATGTTTTGCAACTGGCGTTACGCTAAACGGGGTCGTAGATGATAATTAACATTCTTCTCATCTGGGTCTTCGTTGCGGGACATTTAATATATTTCCATAACAAATAAGAATAATGCCAATGTACAGCATTACAACCGAAGAGGATTCTGGGTTATTTTAATTTTATATGTTAGCAGGATTACGCTATGACTGTCAATAAATAATAAGATTTTGGAACCAATCTGCAGAGATTAGCGGTTACTGAGTGCTCTTGTATATTGGATTTTTCTGTTATACAGGCCTGTTCATGCTTCATCTATTACGGTGGGGAATAACTCCGATAGAGGTTATATTGTTAATTCCTATCACAGTTGAAAAGGCCTATTGAGTCTATAAATTATCGCTGCTTGCAGCATGATTTGCATTACGGCGTTTCCATCTTGCTTTAAGACGAACGAAACAGAACAGAAGCTTAATGACGAACTCCAACAAACCTCAGGTTGTATGATTACTTTAACTCTTACTTTCCCAGTGCTTCCATGCTTAGCAAATCTCGGCCTACCTCTGTTTTCCCTGAATATTGCAATTCAATTCTTAGGGTATCTGACTTAGTAAAGTCTTACTTAACCAGTTCTGCCGTGCCTAGGAATTCTCTTCCTGCTTCCATTCTTCGGGAATATTGTAATCTTCCACTTTGCAAATGACGTGTCTCGCTTATTCCGATGTTTAGCCCACCTATAGCCTCTCTGTTTTCCGTAATTTCCTGCTAGGCTGCTATCCTCTCGCCGGGTAAAACCCACTCTTTTTGTTTCATCACCCTTTTGTTATAAAGGTCGTCCATGCCGTCGGCCGCTGCATTTAAAAAGGAATCTTAATCTAGCACCCGTCAAACACTGATGCACATAAACCTTTGAAGTAGCTATTGGTTGTTTCTATAATCCCACACGAAAGCACGCTTATTTAGGCTAATATATATATACATATATATATATACAGTATATAATAATATATATATATTTATATATATATATATATATATATATATATATATATGTGTGTGTGTGTGTGTGTGTGTGTGTGTGTGTGTGTGTGTGTGTGTGTTTATGTATATGTATATGTATGTAATGGACGTAACAGGGTTAAAGTTAAAGTTGATTGATGATCGAGATTCGCTATATTATAGCTGTACGAAGGACGTTCATCAAAGCATTGCTGTTTTCGGGCTTAAAAAAGGAACTTGCACCTGTGAAAAAACTGTAACTTGTTACGTCGAGTACAACAACATATCTACACAGTGAAATTAAAATTACGTTTATTTTCCATATAGCAAACGCTCGTAAATGTTAAGGTATTCGTCGTAAACGTGAATTGTGTTAGTGGTCCCTATTTTTTTTTTTTTTTTTTTTTTAAGATAAATTGAAGTATGATTGTATTGAATCTAAGGAAAAATGTTCCGCTCTGAAATTCTCGGAAATGTTTTGACAAAGGGGAAAATTAATTTCCACCTGGGAAGCCGAGAGCTGTTTACGTTACGTAACGCACCTACCAGGCCGGGGGCTGTTAAGTGACGCTAACGGATTCCCTAAACTCGGTTCTCAAATCCTTATAAATAATTTTCCTTGTAGATATGAATTCTTTACTCTCTTCGCAGGTACCACGACCATGGCACTTACTCATTCCTTAGGATCATATTTACGGAATCGGAGCAAGTTTTGTTCAGTATTGTACGCGACATTGAGGTACATGAGTTATGCAATATCCAGTAGATGTACTGTTGTTACGTTTGGTTGATGTTTTTGCTGTTTTTAGTGTTTTTTATTATAGTTACTTTTATTATAACATTCAGAATGTTTAGTACAGAGACAAGTGGGTAATATTGCAAAATAATTATCTTGGTGAAGCGAGAGAAACAGATACCTGATTGAAGGTTTCACTCCGTTGGGGTGAGGGTTGCTTCTTTGAGGTCCTTCCGTCTTTCTTTTTGATATAATGGTAAATGTTCTGATAGGTCTCTCTCTCTCTCTCTCTCTCTCTCTCTCTCTCTCTCTCTCTCTCTCTCTCTCTCTCTCTCTCTCTCTCCCCGCCCCCAGCTGTGGCAGAGATATTCTGGATTTCTTCTTATTTAATGGAAACTCGTCGGTAATGTTCCTCTCTTCGCCTAGCCTAGGGAGGGAGAGAGAGAGAAAGGGGGGGTGGGAGGGAGAGAGAGAGAGAGAGGGCTGTTCTATGAATGGCTTCACAATTCGTCAAGGCCCTCATGTTTTGGTAGCATACATTTGACACAATGAATGCTCATGTCTCATATCTCCCCCTCCCCCCCCACTACAGCCCTCATCAGTCAACCAAAAATCTTTTATGTAATTTGTTTCTTAGTCAGCAGAGGCATACTGGATCCGTTTTTCATTGAAACGCGCCCACACCTCTGCCCAGCTCTGGTTGAGGAGGCAAGGACGATGAGAGAGAGAGAGAGAGAGAGAGAAAGAGAAAGGATACTTACCCTTTTAGGTATTTGTGTTTATTTAGCGGCTGTTAGACCCCGTTGTAATCTGCCCTTATGCCAACTGTTGTAAGAATGGGAATTTCGACAAATAGCGAGATAAATAGGCGACCGGGAGGAAGCCATTCTAGGAATTCCCGTTGAAATTGGAGATTACGTGGTGTATGGGTAAGCCAACGAGCGAGGGGAATGGCTTTTGTGTTTTGAATTGTGTGGGGGATGCCTTGCGTCGTACAGTAATATTCATATTTTGAAATGAAAAAAAAGAAAACACGCACAGTCAGGTCATAATGGAATTTTCGTTCAATAGGTTGAAATAAAGAATCGCTTGAATGATTTCCATAGATTGCTATAGAACAGTCTTATCATGCTCCTAATTTTCTTATGTTTAAATGAAGAAAAAACATCGGTATGTCGTTTGTATGTTCGTAGCTTCAATAATTATCTATTCTTTCGTAGTATATCTTCAGTATGATCCTGGCACATTTACTTTCCATATAAATTATTGAGCTGACATAAAAAGAAAATCTTATAGTTTTTATATACAGATTATGAGAATCTATAGTCATGACATATAATAAATTTCATTTATTGAAATACAGAAATCAACTTCTGCATTTCAAATAGACGAAAATATTAATATTTCAACAGAGATCGATGTTGTGGCCTTGCCTTACATCTTACATTGATTTTGTTAATCAAATTTTAAACCGGAAAAAAATTAAATATAAAATGTATTGAACTTAAAGTTAAAAAACAACAAATCAAGATATGCTGGTACTGCTAATAATAATAATAGTAATAATGTTGATCTTGAGGACACCGAAAATGGCATAGTAAGACCATTTTTTTTATATGGTTTTGAAAATCTTTAAAAATGGAAAGCCCATTTCTGGACCAGAAATTTATCAGAGCATTAGTAATCGTGATAATAAAACTTGTGCTAAGTAAACATGGGAAACAATAGATAAAATAATAGTTCAAATTTATAATGGTAATAATAATAGTAGTAATAAATTAATATAATTTCGTGGACTTTTTCAAGAAAAAATCTTTGTCATATAAAAGCAATATAATAATGATAATTCCAGATTTTTATATCCAATCGAAACGACAATATTAACGATGAAAGTGATTATATTAATAACAGATTTATCAAAAGGATAATAAAAATTCAAATTTTTAACTCTAACAACAGCAGCAGTAATAATAGCATCAGATTTGTTAAACTGTTAACAGCAGCAATAATAATCATACTTGATATAGTGTTTATAACACCAGTAAGCCCCACTGTTGTCACAAGACGCCGTGTCAACGAAACTAAGCTAATGCGTAGCTCGATAGTCGTAGTACCCGACACTTGAAACCTTTAGGAAAACCCAAATTGTAAATGTTGAAATTTTGTCTTCTCACACCGGAAACCGTAATCTCGGCAGATAAACAGTTCTGCCTAAAAAACGTTATGTTTGTTTCGCCATCACACGAAATATTAAGCTTTTTCAAAGTTTTTGTTGAAAAAATCGTTGCCTCGAGTTTGAAAAGCGTGCGAGTTTTTTTTTCTATAAAACTGAAGGTGTTCGGTATGATGACAGTGATGAGGATAATGATAATGTTAACGGTTTCACAATGAGTAGTGTTAATTGTGGTGATAATGATAATATAATACGCGAATGATGGCAATAGCATTAATTTATATCTGTATCTCCATTATCAGCAAGCACGGAAATGAAGGAAATTGGAAATACCAATAATTTCCAAGGCAATTTTCCAACAAAAAGAGGTAGTAATTCCAAAAAAAAAAAAAAAAAAAAAAGGTAATTGAAAAGACTAATAATAAACTGTAGTTGATTTTTTATATTATAAATAAATGGCAAATTAATGAAAACGTGCACAAACATCAGGACCAGAGTGAATGAGAAAAATCGGCAAGTCTTATGTTGGGGTTTCACGATGGCTGCTTTGTTTATCTAATTACGATAAAGGACGAAGTATAGCTCCTGTGGTAAAAGTAGAATTATTAGTAAAAGTAATCTTCATATAATTACCCTCATCAATCATTTGGTAGTATTATTTGTAGTACTTCTTTGTCGCGTATAATTGCTCGTATCCCTTACCTTTTTTTTATTTTTTTACAGATAACTTGAAGAATCGAATCCCCAGCCAAATGAATTTTTCTTAGACATTTCGATATTCTTGCTGTCTATTCATATCCCTTTCTAATCACAGGCTCCTGCGCTCCGTAGCAATATTAGACAATTATGGTCTGTTACAAATTTCGGATTTTTGCAAGGTATTAACAATAAGAGTACATTAGGCCTTCTCATAATCGAGTTACGTTCTGCTCTTAAGAACAAGAGCCGTTGCTGAATCTAACAAAATATATCTGAGCTTGCCTGATGTAAGTGGTGACACCCCGTCCCCTTCGTACTACTACAGAGGAAGGGTAATTTCCTGAGAACTCCAATCTTGTATTTTGTTTCGGAAACTGTATGATACTCTTCTTTTACACGGGGTTTGTGCCGATTTATGAGGGTAAGCCCTAAACCCCCCCCTCCTTTTCTCCCCCTCCCCACAAGTTCTCGCTCCCAAAGGTAAATGGGTAACCTCGCAAGAATTCCAATCAGGAATTTGCTTTCGGAAAATGGACATCTGACCCAGACATTGCAAAATGGAAATGCCTTGAGGATATGGCAACGGCATTTACTATTCTTCCAAAACATGGTACGGTCTTCGACAGCCCAGGAATTCAAACTGGCAATATTTTTTTTTTTTTGTGCTTGCCGTGGGCAATTTGTCATGCCTGAGGGCCTTTGGAAGGTACAGAGATAGAAGCCTGGAATTGCCTTTGCCCTCTAACAGATGATTGAAGGTGGTGGTGGGTCTCTTGTTTGATGATATTCTGGTTTTGGGGGGAAATTGTTTAATGATCTAAAAATTGGTTTATTTTTACTTTATTTTGAGTAGGTGTACAGTATGGATCGTAGATAATGACACGTCTAAGCTTCGGAATTCTTTATCGGATTTTGGAATCCAGCAGTCTGTTCACCTACCTACAAAGCCAGATCAGAATAAATGGAAATTCTCTCTCTCTCTCTCTCTCTCTCTCTCTCTCTCTCTCTCTCTCTCTCTCTCTCTCTCTCTGCTTTGAATCAGGTGTCTGTCTTGCCTATTTTCAGTATTGGATAGTTGTCATTACAGTTAAATGTTTAATTGGAGGGACGCTTGATGACTTTTGTACGGTTTCTTTGCACTGGGAAATTTATATCGTTAAATTAGCCCAATTATAACACTATCAAATAGCACTAGTTGAAAATAATGATGACGTGTCAGTAAGATATGAAATACAATTTTGGGTGGTTTTTGTGGTTTTCCCCTATGATAGGATGAGATTCACGCGAAATGTACGTGTGAAGTTGCATATATGTGTGACAAAAGCTAGCAAAGCCACTTTTGAAATATTACACCAGCGTCTTTGCTAGTTGGCAAGATACAAACCAGCCAAGGTACTTTGGACAAAATCTTATGAAATAAGGTATTCTTTGGCCTTGCATATTTACAACGCACCAGCCTACTCAACCTACGTTTGAAACTATTTAATGGAGTCTTAGTAGATTTCCAGAAGGTTAAGTGACAAGCCAGCTAAGCCATATTTGTAGCTTATGTAGACACAAGCTGGTTAAGCTACGGTCGAACATATCACTGTACCTTCTGGCAAGTTGCGACGACCAACCCCTGCGAGCCACATTCGAAAATGATATTATCATACGAGATACAGTTTCGGCGGCCTTGCAGGCGCTGCAGCAGCAGCGGGAGAGATCATAAGGCACAAACCAGCTCAGCATCATTTAAAAACGCCTCCCTCATATGAGATACACACCGTCATTTCTGTGGCGAGATATATGGAGAGAGATGTTTGTTAACATTTACGCTGCTGAGGTTCACCGGTTTTGTTTACCCAGAGCGGTTTAACGGAGGTTAATGGAGTCCGGATTCTCCCGGCGTATCGCTTCGCGGGCGGTATTATGAGAATCGAGAGGTCGGGGTCTGCGCCCCAGGCCAGCTTCATTTATGCCCTTGTGGAGTTTTGTTTGTACATTGCGATGTCGGAATTATTCTCTCGTGCGTTGTTGTTGTCTTGCTTTGTTTTCGTTTTGATTAATTTGTTCGCTTGTTATTTTGTTCTTGTGTTCTTCCACTGCGTTGGTTGGTACCTGTATATGTGTTTGTATATCTCGTATATTATATATATATATATATATATATATATATATATTATATATATATATATATATATATATATATATATATATATATATATATATATATATATATATATGTATATATATATATATTTATATATATATATATATATATATATATATATGTATATATATATATATATATATATATATATAGATATATATATATATATATATATATATATATATATATATATATATATATATATATATATATATATATATATATATATATATATATATATATATATATATATATATATATATATATATATATATATATATATATATATATATATATATATATATATATATGTGTGTGTGTGTGTGTGTGTGTGTGTGTGGTTCTCTATTGAGTCCAAAACGAGTTCATATCAAAACTGTAGAAGTAGCGTTTAATTTCATTTTTTCAGCTCTCTTGGACAGCGTACGAAACTTATTGCATAAATTTATTCCATGAAATAAAATAAAGATAACCTTTGGTAACTTGAATATAAGTTACATGTACGGCTTCATCGCATCAGTAATAGTCTTGAAATCCGGAAAGCGTATCTCTTGTAACTGCATTTTGATTTTTTTTTTATTGCTCTTTGGGCGCCTCCCTCCCTCCGCACATACACAATATGGTACCCGGAGAGGCCTTCTCGAATAAATGTTAATTGGTGTATGTTGATTAACCTAAAAGCTGCTCTGAGCGAAGGGTTGCGGGCACTACAGCATTTGAAGAGTTTTGTCGAAGATCGAGAGTATGGTGGCGATATTTCATTTTCATGCCACTGAGCATTCTAGATGCTAATCACTTTTAATTGGCTTATGAGCTCTAATGCTACTTTGACCTTTGGGTGTTCGCGTAAAACATCGGACTCAGTCGAATTCCTCAACTTGTACTAACTTTTATTGATGCTAAATCGTTATGATTTGATATACTTGGTTGTCGCCACGTACGGGATCTTTTCTGTCGCGAGCGCTTCCGGTCTCTACGGCAGGGTAACCATAAAAGGACTTGGGGGTGCTCAAATCCCATTGTTATTTTTGTTTGCTTAGTGTGTTAGCTACTTTATTTGTTATATGTGCTCATTAGGGCTTTGCAAGTTAGTTCTCTTTTAGGTTGTCCTTTGTGAATATATAGCTGAGGTAATAATAATAATAATTTACCATAATAAATCTTTACTTCCACTATGGGGTGGTTCCAGAGAAATAACGAGACAACGATCACTGCCACGTTCATACTTCAATTGCTGAGTCGTAGATTATCCCCGTTTATAATAATAATAATAATAATAATAATAATAATAATAATAATAATAATAATAATAATATTATCTGAGGGAAACTTCGTTGAAAAGAAGGGCATTCTGTATGCCGTTGAGCTTATATTTTGTCTTTTCATCTTGGCGTATAAATTTCTTCGTTTCAGCAGGTAAATTATAAAGCAGTAAAATATAAAGCAGCTGTCCGAAGTTCATTTATTATCAGGCGCTTCGGTAGTCGTTCTACCATTAAAAAGGATTTGAATGTCACCAGGCGTGTACATACAGGACAGTGGTAGAGCGGCTACCGAAGCGCCGGATAATAAATGAACTTCGAACAACTGCTTTGTAATTTACCCGGTGAAACGAAGAAATTTATACGCCAGGTTGAAAAGGCAAAATATAAGCTCAGCGGCATACAGTATGCCATTCTTTTCAACAAAGTAATAATAATAATAATAATAATAGGAACATTCTTCTTTCAATGAAAGTAAAAAAATTATCCGTTCCTAGAAATGAGGTGCATGTAATATAATAATAATAATAATAATAATAATAATAATAATAATAATAATAATAATAATAATAGTAATAATAATAAAATGATTCCATAAAAACATCAAAAGGGTAGAAATTATAGCGAATATTTTGAAGACAACTGTCTTCCTCACTTGTCAGTTGAGGAGGACAGTTATCTTCGAAATACAGCACTATATCTACCCTTGGTGTTTTTATGGCTCCTTTTATTAGATGGAATTCTGTTTTAACAGAAGATATTTTATAGCCATATATATATTTACATATATAATATATAGAAATATATACATATATATATTCATATATATATAATATATATATTATATATATTTATAGAGAGAGAGAGAGAGATATGCTAAATATTTTTCACCTTTTATTTTTTACCAGTGACAGTCACATGCATGAGAGGATTCGCAAACACGACCTTATCAATTCTATACTTATAAACATGACCATCGATCAAAAGCTCTCTGAATGATATCTCGCAATTTGGCGCGCAGGTTCAGAACGTAACGCAAAAGGTGACCGCCTATATGCATAAATCAAACAACGAGGAGGTGAGTTTGCATATAGACAAGCACAAAAGAGAGAGAGAGAGAGAGAGAGAGAGAGAGAGAGAGAGAGAGAGAGAGAGAGAGAGAGAGAGAGAGAGGACGTCCCACGCACCCTGCCCCTTAATCTCGAGAGATACGGTGGAGTTAAACATTGTGTTTTCCCAGTAGAGCGAAAGTACACATCGCATGCGACCGGAATTCGGATTTTCCCATCGAGATGAGCACAGGAAATTCTCCTGAACTTGACGCTGCTTATCGCCGGAGAGAGAGAGAGAGAGAGAGAGAGAGAGAGAGAGAGAGAGAGAGAGAACCTGTAGCAAGGAGAGAAAGAAAAATCAGTTGCTCTACCAAACTGGGCGTATGTCAGCACGCTCTCTTAATCCTTGAACATCGTGAATGAAAATATCATACTGTCGATGAGAAAAATGTTGTTGTGGTTATTATTATTGTTGTTGTCAGAATAGGGTGGTCTCTTACTACTGTAGATATACACTGTTACTTGAAGGAATGATATCGTTCTGAATAATATCGGTCGGCCATTAGTCTTCGTGGTAGAAGTGCATTCAGCAGAACAATTTTGGCGTTTAGACATTTGGAAAGAATTTAATTTTTATTTTATTGAAATACTATATTCGTTATGCGCTTATGATTACTTCCCACTCGGACAGTAAAAATCACTGTCTGAGTATTAATGTACCTCACTCCTTTTGGTGGATAGTGCCTTCAGCATTAGACCCATGCATTGATAGCATGAGCTGTAGTGCCAGTGGGCATTCGGAAGCTCATAAGGACGCGAAAATATACAGCCACAACCGTCGGAAGAAACCCAACGGAAGAAAGAAAAGAGTATCTTCAATGTGGGGCATAGAGAGGCTTTTCAAGAAAACAACAGATCTAAGAAAAAACTGAGACGATCACATGATTTCCGGTAAGAAAATGTACAAAAGAGAGAGAGAGAGAGAGAGAGAGAGAGAGAGAGAGAGAGAGAGAGAGAGATATGAGCTTCTCAGATCTGTCGCTGTTACGAGTTCCAATTATAAGGCACCTGCCACAGAAGCTCCGTGAATGTCTATTGACCACATGATGAGGCATCAGCTATTTTTTCTGAAGAAAAGAGGCCGCGTGATATACACACTTTCCCGGGGATTTGCATATGAATCAATGGCCGAAAGTAGGCATCGAATCTAATACTGCGGATTAGATTTTATTTTTTTTTTTTTTAAGGACGGGTGCGTGTCTTCAGCGTCTGTGACTCAGTGTCTCGTGGTATGTGTGTGTCTACGTCCGACCGTGTGTGTGTGTGTGTTTTTTTTTTCTTACGGACTTTGGAGCTGAGGAGTTGTTGCTTCGGTTAATCCGTAATTGGCATCTCCAAGGATAGCTTCGTGATAATGAAAGCTGATATGACCACATATGCTGCCATTACCAGTGGGGCTAATGGGTATATGAAAGGGCAGATAGGTATCAAGGGAGGACAGGTTAATTTTTTGTAGACGCCGCGGACCACCTCCGCGATTCCTGCACGATTCCGAGTGGCCCGTCCGCCCACAGACGCACATCCGTCAGGAAACGTCAGGCAGGTGGCTACGATGAGGGTACACTCACTGGCGCCATAAGGGTTGGGGGCGGGGGTGGATTACGATTGGGGTGGTCGGGAGGAGGCACGAGAGTAAATAAGTAAATAAATACAAGGAAGGAAATGTTTCAGTAAAATTCAGTAATGAAAATAAAACGTGAAAGAAATGCAATAGAGTATAAACAGGTAATCTCGCACGGGAGTGAAAAATGCGCGGGCGTAAGTCGACCCAGAGAAGTACATCTAGATATTTTATTTAGAGAGAGAGAGAGAGAGAGAGAGGGTGTGAGTTTCTTGCTTGCAGAACCCAGGACCCACTTATGAGTCACAACACGCTGGTCACTCATCAGGTAACAACAGTATATTTTAGGGGGTAGGGGAAGAGTAAGCATAGGGGGAGAGGGGTAGGGAGAAGTTGATGTGGGGGCGGGGGCATGGACTAAGGGTGGATGACTCTACCTCCAGACAAACACGGATTTGTTTGCCTGATCCAGTGTCGCCCTTGGGATAATCATGAGGAAGGAGGCAGAGGGTGTCCGGTGTCGGGGGGGGTGGAAAGTCGGGACCTCATCCCTTCCCCCGCCCCCTCCCCTCCAAAGGCATGGAGGAAAGTCAGGATGGCACATCGTGTCTATTCTGGCGTCGGTGACCTTTCTTGCTGTCACCTCTGTTACTCGATGGAATTCAGCCCTTTCTATTATTAGTTACCCGTGTCGTAAAACGGTGGTACACAAGTTTTTCTTTCTTAATCGAAATTCCGATGGCCATTTTTAATGATACTCTGAATGAATAGTCAAGGCAGACGATAATCTGGGCGCGTGCGTATACCCTTTGTGCGTTTTAGTGTTTTTTTTTTTTATTTTGTTTTTACCTATTTAAAGTCTTCATTTCCGTAGGGGGTTAGAACAGTCCTTCACTGGAGGGGTAGGTAGAGCTTTCGGCCAGCACGCTGTTGGCCCAGCGTTCGACTCTCCGAGAGGCCAATGAAGAATTAGAGAAATTTATTTCTGGTGGTAGAAATTCATTTCTCGTCATAATGTAGTTCGGATTCCACAATAAGCTGTAGGCCCCGTTGCTAGGTAACCAATTGGTTCTTAGCCACGTAAAATAAATCTAATCCTTCGGGCCAGCCCTAGGAGAGCTGTTAACCAGCTAAGTGGTCTGGTTAAACTAAGTTATACTTAACTTTTAACTTAACGTAGGGGGTTAGTGCCGTCAGTGCACCACACACGGTGACTGTAGGCATTAGGCCTACTTAAGGTTCTTTGCAGCGTCCTTTCGGCCCCTAGCTGCAACCCCTCTCATTCCTTTTCCTCTACCTCCGTTCATATTCTCTTTCTTCCATCTTACTCTCCACACTCTCCTAACAATTGTTTCATATTGCAACTGCGAGGTTTTCCTCCTGTTACACCTTTCAAGCCTTTGTATTGTTAATTTCCGTTTCACCGCTGAATAACCTCACAGGCCCTAGCGCTTGGCCTTTGGCCTAAATTTTATATTCTGTTCTGTTTCTGCGATTGCCCAGTGAACTCAGTT
>NC_089749.1:47291052-47293552 GCF_040412425.1 Macrobrachium rosenbergii | reverse complement strand
ATTATTATTATTGTTGTTGTTGTTGTTCACAGGAATTTAGATACTCATTTGAAGGATAAAAAATATACAAGCTGTGCTTGTAATATAATATACCAGTCACATATATACATAGATGTGGGAGTTTTACATAGCTTGTTCAGCTGCTATCTGAGTAGGCTCTCGAAAGCTCCCAGTTGTATATTTTTCGGGGGGTATTCTGGCGGTTGTATTGCATTAAAGTTTGACAGTAATTTGGATTTGATGTCTAATATTGATGACAATGATAATAAACCTTAATATTAGGTGTGATTTATTAATTACAAAATAGATCCTCATTTACTGTTTATACAAGCATCATTTTCGGAAACAGTTTTCGAAAAGCAGGGACGACCTGACAGATCCAAAAATAAAAGTCATACGACATAAAAGTTCTGACCCGTCATTTTAATCGCGCTGACCTAAATAGCGTCACGGCACCGCAAGGTCGCTCCGATTTTCCAAAAGAAACCAATGAATAACTGACGACAAAAATGCGGCTATTTTTAAAACATCAGTCCATGACAAGCATATTTGTCTAATGAAGAAAACCTTATGCATGATTGCCTAAGGATGTGTGCCGATGAGTCAAAAATCATCTGGTTCTATCGCACGCCATTTTTTTTTTTTAGGCATTGGATAAATACTTTATTGCTGTCAGTGGGTCTTACTCATCGTTACCCACCGAAAAACAGTGGTCATATATCACAGAGTCGTGAAATTGCTCACGAAAGCTACATCCTGGTGAGTCATTTTCATATTCGACTTTTTTTTTTTTTATTAACGATCAGTAAGGGCTACTTCAATTAAACCACAATCAGTGCTGCTTACAATATATTCACCCATCGAAAGTTACCGCTTATCACGGAAAGTTATATTCCTCAAGAAAGCTACATTCGATTTTTTTTTTTCTATTAATGTATGATTGAGCAAGTTTCCTCAGGGGCTCATTTTCTGAAATAACACGTACAACTAACGCTCTTTTAAGGGAATCACAAATTTAAACTGTACACACTTGTCCTACTCTTTGGTTGAAAATTTTTGTGTAAGCGGCATGTATACAGACACTTGAATAATTTTTAAGCACAAGTAGGCATCAGAAATTTATACATGCCCTTTATTGGTTTGAAATGTTGATTATAGGTATGAAACGTTAATTATACCAATAATCATTGTGCCTTTTTTCGCATTGTACAGGATAATTGAAATTCACCCTTTCGAAAATATTTAATCACAGACTGTTGTAACAGCGTTGGTACATTTGACCACTTCTGTCAGAAAGATAATATATAATCTACCAGCTGTATTAAATCGGTAACAATTCTCAAATTATACTCCACAAACATTGTCTGAATTTCAAGTGTGAAAGGGTAGACTTCGACAGATCAGGAATGAGAAATAGGAAAGTGAAATTGTTGCCAGGTAACTTTAATAATGAAATATTCTCTCCTATTTTACCAAAGAGTGAAGTTTTCTTTAATATCCCGGCGGTTGCTGATGGCAGTTTGATTCCGAGGGGAAGAAAAGTTACGAATGGAATAATAATTGCATCCAATTTAATTTAGATTTGAAAAGTTGAATCTTAACTTTTTTTATATATTGGCCTACCTTTCCAGGGAAAGGTGTATAAATTTCAGCCAATTCATTTTCTAATATGAATGGAGAGAGAAGAAGAGAGAGAGAGAGAGAGAGAGAGAGAGAGAGAGAGAGAGACTTTTAGTTTGTGGTGGATACATATATATATATATATATATATATATATATATATATATATATATATATATATATATATATATATATATATATATATATATTAATGTTTGTGCATGTATTTTAATGCAGTGACCGATAAAACAGCGCCGTATATACTTATCTTTCGAAAGCCTACGTGAAACGAAAAAGTCGAAACACAAAGAGTATGACTTAGAACCTCGCAGGAAGTGATACCTGTGAGTTTGAGTATTTTGTGACTATTCAAGGGAAACAAAATCGGGTAGAGAATTCCAAATCTTCACGTGTAATCTGGGAATTACCTATTCCCGGAGGGTAAATGTGATTCATAGCTTGACAGGTGTTGGCGCCACTTGAGTGGAGATACCCCTTCCCTTAGGTCACTGGGACAAATGCTATGCTAGTACCCATAGAAACAAGAGGCCCTTGGACCACACTGCTAATCTGGGTCAACTCGCTGCGTTTGGAATTATTTGTTTAAGTTTTTCCTACGTTACGTAAAACTTCCAATCCCACTTGTGGCCCCGACCTAACCAGTAGGGTCATGGTTTGAATGCACTTAATCTACACTTCAAGCGAATGATCGCATGTTTATTAGACAAGTTGGGACCCTGTTGTTCTTGAGAAGATTGTTTTCTAACTTTGAACCCCTATTGTAGCCCCATCCTGTCCCTGCTGGCCATGGTTTGAACAAACCTGACTGCGTGCCATATAAGGAAGCTTTTGACCAAATTTGGTCATTCTTGGTATTGTA
>NC_089749.1:47256052-47286052 GCF_040412425.1 Macrobrachium rosenbergii | reverse complement strand
CGGTAACTCAAACCCCTTGTATTTTTCATAGCTGAATTAATTGTTGTATTTAGTTACAGTGTATTCGTAAATGCTAACGGTCGCACGAGGTTTGGCATCCTAGACGCATGTGCAAGTTATATTTTAATGTGAATGAATTTATTCCACTGATTCAGTGATAAACGCCAGATGAGATTCTGTCTGGTATGACAGAGGATTCTGAGAATTAATACAGTCCTTGTGCTGTTGGAAGGTGAGCTTTCTCTAATATTCTACTGGTGTTTTGGTTCGTTGATTTATTTATCTATTCATTTCATTTGAGGAATTTTAGTAGTTACTGACAAAGATTTATATACAGTATAAGTCGAGCTGTTTTTCTGTTATCGTATATCGGAAGCGAATTATATCGTATATCGGAAGCGAATTATTGCTTTCATCAGCATTGTTCAAAATGAGCACAGCGTTTGGATCGAGTTGGTATAGAGGCCCATATCAGGCCTGTTATTCACTTTAATAATTATTATTTTTGCGTATGGGCCTTTAATGTAAAACATCAACAACAACATAAAGCAAATCGATCCTCAAAAGGTCATTTTGTCCTTTACTTCTTGAGCAAACATCTGTAGAGTAGTGAGAAATAATAATGTGAGGAATAGATATAAATGAACAAAAATATGAATTTAACGAAGCGTTCGTTAGATATAAATTAATTAACATGAATTTAGCGAAGTGTTTGTTAGATATAAATGAACAAAAATATGAATTGAGCGCAGTGTTTGTAAAGCATATCCAGTTATGTTACCGACTGAAATTCTCATGAAAAAATATCATGCCTGCTTTGAATAAGGAATTGACCTCAAGGTAACTTCTCTCGGCCAACTGCGTCTTATGTGGGCCAGTAAGGAGGAGCATAAGAAATATGAGAGCAAATACAGAACTTTTTAGACAGACAGGCAGAAAAAAGAAAGTGGTGGTGGTTTCATTTTTTAGATAGAGTTATATTTTTATAGAGAGCAAGAGGGAGATTGAATTTATATTTTGAGGAGAAAGAACCCGCTATATTTTTCAAACTGTGAAAGCGATGAACACGCACACACACTAGCATGCACACACATACGTAGAATCCTCGCTCTAGTCAGACCTCGACTGAATATAAAATCAAGGTTGCTAAGAAAGCAGGATTTAGATTCGCCTATATCAAAGCTCTTCTTCCCAGGATCATGGGAATGGTATTCTGAGCATGGTCGGGTTGCTCTCACGTGCCGCACCAAATTTTAGATAGCGTTAGAAAAATATCCCTGCGAATTTTTTTTTTTTTTTTTTTAGTCAGAGTGCTGCTCTTCCCTTTCTGTATATCTTGATTCTTGCTTTGTGGATCTTGATTTTGTGAGTTTTGTTGTTTTGCTTATTTCTTTAATGTATTCCTGCTTCATCTTAAAGATTTCTTAACTAAGGTCATGAATGGATCTTAATTTGTCACATTTGTTCTTCACCAAAATTCCACGTTTACTTTACTAGTTTTTTTTTCATATTGATACTATTTACACTATTCTAGGTTGTGTTGCGAGCCATTTTCGTCCTAATGATTTTCCATTCTTTTCGATAATTTGTATTTAATTTGCTGGTTTTTTGCTCTTCACTAGAAGGCCAAGTCCACGTTGCATTATTTTTCATTTCTTCACTTTGTCTGTATTCTCGCCTGATGCAGTGTTTGCGTTTCGTGCTCTGTTGTCTTAGTGATTTTATAAGTGGTTCGTGCCACTATAATTTTTGTTCAAAATCTCCCAATTAAGACTTAAAGCGTTAACGAATTTCTTCATCAGTTAATTCAGTGGTTATGATATTTTTCTTGTAATTTAGTTGTCAGTATTCTATTATAGTATTTAGCATCATAAGTTGTAGTGGTCATTATGTTGTTGTGAACCACGTGGTTCTTCACTTCGATAGGTTAATTTTTCCTTATTCTCTTTCGTTCCTATATCGTGGTTTAGGGTATTTGCACTTGAGGAAACAGAAAGAAAAAAAATTAATGGGGTTTCGAGATTTCAGAAACCCTCACTCTTTATCTGAGGAAGAGAAACATTAATATTAATGAACGGAATTAGTTCACGTACTTTTTTCTTTTCCAATTAGGTTATGGATGTTTATCTATATTTATATATATATATATATATATATATATATATATATATATATATATATATATATATATATATATATATATATATATATTTATGTATATATTTATTATATATTATATTAGACCCCACCCCCTCCTATTTATGCCCAAGCATTCAAATTCAAAAGACAGTCCTCTTCCCCGCCACTAGACAGAAGGAACGAGGTGCAAACTGTAACGGCCCAACGAACTTTCTGGAACTTCTACATCTATATTTATGCAAGCAGAGGCGTTTATGTAAGGGAGAGTGGTGGTGGGGGGGAGGGGAGGAGGGGCGCCTGTCATGGCGGGATTGGGGTAAGGTAAGCGTTAATGCAACGCTGCCAATCATCCTCTCGTTTTCTGCAACATGAAGGAGCAAAATGTGGAAATCCGCCGCTTGTGTAGTTGATCCTGCAGAGTGACATCGGCCAGTTTTCCACTTTTGGGGGTTCCTAAAGGTGTTGATTTGGTCGTGATTCAATTTTCCATTTTTCGCCTTTTCCAAAATTTTTTGCTCTTTTTTTTTTCCTTGAGCATTTTACTAGAAGGAAAATCATCTCTATAGTCATCTCTGTCGGTCGCTGTCTTCGTTATTTATCTTTACTTTCCGTTTTTGTTCTTCATAATTTCCAATGGCCTATGTTTTGACTCTCGGTCTCAGCAATCTTTAATATAGATTATGATTTTGTTCCGAATTTTCCTTCTTCTCTCCTTGTCAGCACGAGATCTGATTGCTGTTTTTTCTAATATTGATCTCCATGATCTTAACATACCTTCTGATATTTTTTTTATCATCCTTTACTTGTATTAGTTCCCGGTTCATTAAAGAATGTGCAAGCTGTTGTTGCTGGTTCATTCAAGAATGTGTAGGCTTGATGCTGGTTCACTCAAGGTTGAGGTCCGTTGGCGGTTCATTCAAGAATGTGCAGACTCGTTGCCGGATTATTCAAGTATGCATAAGAATGTAGCTGGTTGCGTTTTAATATGTTCGGGCAAATTGCTGGTTCGTTTATCAAGTGTGCAGTTTGCTATTAGTTCAACTGAGCATGCGCAGGCACATTGCTGGTTTTATCAAAGTATGTACCGGTTTGTTGCGTGATTATACAAGTACGTGAAGCCAGGTTGCTAGTTCGAGTATGTGAAAGATTCGCGCGTAGTCACGTTGTTGGTTATTCAATTATATACATACTCGCTGTTGAGTTTATATAAGTGTGTATAGACACGCTGCTCGAGTATATAATGTGTATCAGCCGTTGCTGGTTCATTGAAGACTATAAAGTCTCGTTGCTGTCTTATTTAAGTATGTGAAGCCATGTCTCTTATTTACTTGAGTGCGTGAGGTTCGTTGGTCGCTTATTCAAGTATGCGCAGTTCACATAATAACTGCTCACAGGTAATTCCCTTAGATACACTCACTCCCCGTCACGAGAGGGTGCCAGTGGCGCTTTAACCAAAGAAATGACGACGCATTTCATGTTTCGTTGGGTATGACCGGAATATTTTCAGATGACGCTAACTGTCAGCTTATCGCGGTGGGTATTTGCTTATCAAGGAGACATATATATCATTTTGGTTCTTGTGCAGCTTCGACGAATTGTTTAGTTCAGCGTGAGGATGTCTTGCTTATCGATGAAGTTAGGCTGTTGCTTGTTTATATCCAGCTTAGAAGATTCTGTGCTCGAATTTGCGTTCAGCTACGGTAGGCGTTTATGATAACGTTTTGGCACTTTTTTTTTTTCTAAATATCAGTCATTTCTTGGGAGAAGTCTTACGAATGGATTTTCTTTCATGATAGATGGTTTACCACCATTATCTTGTACGAATTTTTCATTGAGCTCTGTTAAGCACTGACGTCAGAATGATATTATCTTGGCACACCTTTTAAATTATTATTAGTAAATCTAAAAAGGCTTATTTTACATCTTGGAGATAAATGAGGGATTTATTTTCCAATCCTTTTTACGTCAATCAGCTCTGCAAGGCTCTTACGTCGGAATCACATTATAGCAAATATTTTAATTAGCCAGTAGTTTTGAAAAGATTTGTGATCAGGCTTTTTATTTAGGAGTAAAACGGTTAATTATCAGTTAGTTTGTAAGTATGTTTAAGTTAGCCTTTGCTAAACTCTGACGACGTCGGAATCAGATTTAGTACAATTTTTTAATTATTAGTTTTCTGTGAGTTAAATAGGGCGAATATATATGTGTATATATATATATATATATATATATATATATATATATATATATATATATATATATATATATATATATATATATATATATATATACATATATATATATGTTTGTGTGTTAGGGGTAGTTAGCCAACGGGTAAATATCTATGCAGCTGAATTGTAACCTGGTGGGTGATGGGAAGCATGACCTCCTTTCATTCACCATTAGCTTCGGTGACATCGGCTGCTGATATTTACCGTCAGCTCTAAGAAAGATCCTACAGTTAACTAAATAATCGACTTTTATTTATACTTTCCAATTCACATAAATCCATCGAGTGTACAATGAAAATACGAGTATTTTCTTGGTCGAGCGGCGTATGGGACGGACAGCCTGACACCCTCACCTTCGCAGACTTTGTGAAACAACAGAAAGAAAAAGAATAAGAGTGGGGCCTGACGCTTAAATTTTACAACTTTGCGGTGCTTCAATCATACTTCCGTACATTAAAAGGTTTCATTTTAATTCATCCTTGTATGAAATCATTTGAAATTCTCTTTGCTGTTATCACTAAAGATTTAACAGTCGTTTCTTCAAAGAAGATAATCATTTCCATTAATTTTGGCCATTAGATTGAGAGTGACTTATGTGCCATTATTTTCTCTCATTCAATTCAGTGTTATTGAAAAATCGATTAATCTCGTTCCTTTGAAACATTACTTTCCCTCTTTTTTTATATAGCATTTGAGGTTTCATTTAACTTCAGCTGCATCGTTGAATTGAAGTTTTTCATTATCGTAACCCATTACAAGATGTGTTTTCTTGTTAAATCAAACCATTACGTATATATAGCTATGGTACTTACATTTCCAATTAAGGTAACAAATTAATGCAAGCGATACATTTCAGACGGATATATTTTTATGATAATGATTTCAGGACAACAGAAAAACCAGAAAAATAATTTCCAAAAATTTAGACCAAAAATTTTAGTGAGTTGTGTTACCTTCAAAACATTTGGGTACGCTTCCACGAACATGCCTAAATAATAGCTTGTTTTACAAAACGACCTTTTATTTGTGTTGGTACTTTGGTTTGAAATCCAGTAATTTTAATTACCTATTATTAAACACTAACAAGCATATAGTTCTAAATACTATAGAGTCCGAAATATAGACAGAATGTCTGTACTGATTATGTTGTTGTTGTTTGTATACACATTATCACATTTTAAAGTCGGTCCGAAATAGGCAGCAGTTCTTTGATGACAGTGATATAATTGTTGTTATTATTGCATTTTAGCATTCTGGAAAATACTGGTGGAGGGTCACAGTCTCATAATCTACAAATGAAATTATTATTATTATTATTATTATTATTATTATTATTATTATTATTATTATTATTATTATTATTATTATTATTATTATTATTATTGGAGAAACAAACCCACAGTTGTGTATGGGTTAGTGTTTTTACATCACCGCTCCAGATTGAAAAGATGAATCGAACTGATTCTCGAAAGCTCTCTGTAGAGATTTATTTTTAAATATACCTACCCGTACATAACTGCGGATTTGTTTCTCCATTTCAAGACTCATGCTACTACTACTACTACTACTACTACTATTATTATTATTATTATTATTATTATTATTATTATTATTATTATTATTATTATTATTATTATTATTATTATTGCACAAAATACCATAACATCTCAGCAAGCTCTCATAAACAGAATACCCCGGTCTAAAATAAAAACGTACAGAACACTGAGTAAGCTAGGAATAGAATTAAATAACTTTATCAAATAGCCTGTAGTTGAGTAATTACCTGCTAATAATAGGATTTGTCCTTTTAACGACGAGAGAGAGAGAGAGAGAGAGATGAATGAAGATTTACAAATAGATATTTGATTACTTTTACATATGCATTTTAAAATGGGAAGATAATTGTAAGATGTTTTTCATGGTTGAATGTTTTTGTGTGTGTGTTTTGTTTTTAGTCTCTCTCTCTCTCTCTCTCTCTCTCTCTCTCTCTCTCTCTCTCTCTCTCTCCCCATGCATTCATTAATCATGTTTTTGTCTCCGGCGATACCTATTGTGTCTCCCTTGTCGCTCCCATATCGCCTTATCGATAAGGTGCATATCCAGCGATTTTTTTTTTTTTTCATTAGGAATTCTGGGGAAAACATGTTTCATATCTTGATTTGTTTGCCCTTGTACGTCGTCTCTCTCTCTCTCTCTCTCTCTCTCTCTCTCTCTCTCTCTCTCTCTCTTATATTTTAATGAGACCCATACAAGCTCGTCTGTTTGTCTGTTTACGTCAGTTATGTATATATTGCTATATACACCAGGAAGCAAATTTTTGTATCACGCTTTTCAGCCGCAGGATTTTTAGTCTCTCTCTCTCTCTCTCTCTCTCTCTCTCTCTCTCTCTCTCTCTCTCTCTCTCTCTCTCTCTCTCTCTCTCTCTCTCAAAATGGTTTTCTTTAGCGTGGAATGTCGGATGTAGGAACTCTCTCTCTCTCTCTCTCTCTCTCTCTCTCTCTCTCTCTCTCTCTCTCTCTCTCTCTCTCTCTCTGTTTGTGTGAACGTTATCCATTTTCTAAGAAAAGATAAGAAACGGCAGCAACTCCTACACTGATAATCTCTTCTGGGAATCTCGAAGAGAGAGAGATTAGAGATTAGCACATCAGCGAGATTAAAAAGAGCACATTGTTTTTGGGGTGTTGGCTGGAGTTGACGACGACAGATAAGATTGGTTCGATATTTGCTGTAATTTCAGGATGGCATGCCACTGTCTGATAAGTGGATGAAATTGACTTTCTCCTTATTTTGTTTTTACACTTATGTATTGATCTAGTTTGCTGAATAAGTTTTTTTGAAGGTGTCTCAATTTTTTTAGGTATTTTTGTCTAACAGTAATGTGCTCACTAGTACATCTGTAACACTTATATTCTCTCTCTCTCTCTCTCTCTCTCTCTCTCTCTGTTTACATGCAGTATGTATATATATATATATATATATATATATATATATATATATATATATATATATATATATATATATACACATATACATATACATACATATAAAGGGATACAGATAGCCTAAGGGACGGAGACTGATAAATGAACGAAGAGATAAAATGCCTATGTGAGTTCCCTAAATAGTGTTTTGAAATTCCTGATAACTGGCATTAGAGTGTGCTTAAAGTGTGATTTTATTATTTGTTGCGGAATTTGGAGAGAGAGAGAGAGAGATAATATCTGATGAATGGTTCCGTTTTGTTTAGGTTAGTACTTGGTTGTGGCCCTCCGTTTTTAAATCGGACAGAATGGACCGAGTTCGGGGGTCTACGCCAGGTCAGACTTTCACTTTCTAGTCCTACCACACTTACTGGATTCCCGCTTTTGAACAACGGGCCTGTGCTAGTATAAGGTGGGGTTAATTTATTATTATTATTATTATTATTATTATTATTATTATTATTATTATTATTATTATTATTATTATTATTATTATTATTCAGAAGATGAGCATTATTCATATGGAACCAGTCACAAGGGCCATTGACGAAGCCAACCACCAGCCTATAAATTTTAATGGAACATCGACCACTATCGTCTGGCATTTTTCTCTCTCGTGCTTCTTTCTTTCTCTTTAGCCCCACCAACAAAGACCCACAAAAGTCAACCAACAATTGGATACTTTATTCACTGCGTAGGTCAGCAGAAGCATACAAGTATTTTGAAAGAAACACCCCCAAACATATATTTCTTCGTCCGGCGTCGGTTGTTAGCTGAGAGTACTACCATTTGCAATACTAGAATCAAAGAGAGAGAGAGAGAGAGATTATGAATGTAATATCAATTAATGGTTATGATTAATTAGATTTTAGCTAATAGGTATATGCAAATATACTATATAATTTTATTGTATTAAACGTTTTCTGTGACAATTGCCGGAAATTTACAAAGTAGCACCAAGGAACCGCTCCTAAAAATGTGCATGTGAAATTCTGATATATCAGTTACAGGAAAAAAGCTATCTTTTATATATACACTTATTATCTTGCAGAATCCAAGTACATGCTTTGATCATTTAGCATTTTCTTGACGTACATTCATGGTATTTCTTGTATTTCTCGCAGTCATGGCTATGGAATAATTTTATTTAGGTTTAATGCCATATCCGTAAAGTAAACGTACCATGGAAGTACATGCATGAGGAATATAGTGTGGTGGCTCCAGCCTTGCAGAAAAGTAATAATAATAATAATAATAATAATAATAATAATAATAATAATAATAATAATAATAATAATAATAAATTTCATTTAGCATCAGTGCCATAAATAATGCATTGGAGAGAAATACATTTGGGAGGCTTTCGGGACTAACTGACAGTTTGTAATAACGATATTGATAATTATAAAAGGCTCAGATGATAATAATAAAATGATAATTGTAGAATGAAAGAAGACGCGATCGTACCCTCAGTGTATTTGATAAAAGTTGAGTGGCCGTAAATTCAGAAGAATATATCGGACGGTTCTTGGTTTATTCGAGATGCTCAACAACCACTTGAATTATCCCGTCATGCGAAGTCTTCAGGATATCTGGAGGACCCTTCTAAGCCGAGATCTAAGACGTCCCTAATTTCTAACCGTACCCGTTGTACCCATATAAATCCACCCTCCTTGACCCGTCTTCTCTGTAACAAGGCCGTCCCATAAATAGCCTCCGTTCGGACCCAGAGAGAAAGACTGGAGGAAGAAATGTTTAAAAAAAAAAGAAGACCGTCTCCTCTGTTTTACTTCACGTGACTGTGAAATGAACGGCATAATCCTGGCAGACAGTTGAGTCGGTAGGTGCTCGTTTGTGCTCTCTCTTCCCGGCATCCTGCTGCCGATATTCTAACCGAGGAGTTCAGTACTGGCTGCTGTAAAAACAGATGAATAAATAACAAATAAATGAAGCCGCGTGTCCTCGTGTTCTCGCTCGTGCGACATCGTCTTAACGAATATTCATGGCTTCAGCGTTGCACCTGCTGAGCGCAAAGTATTATAATAGCTACCTGGTACAAACTATGACGACAAGATGCTAAAATCTGCCAGTAAAATGTTTTTTTTAGTCCACCGCCCTTAGATGGTAGGTTCTCACTTACGCGATTCCAGACGCAGTGAGGACACTTATATCAAAGCATTCCGGAAGTTGTGCTGTTTGTTGAATGGTAATTAGTGAGAGAGAGAGATAATATGTGTGTATGTGTGTGCAAAGAAATGTAAAGAAAATAGTCAGACCAGATGGAAAAGGTAGAGAGAGAGAGAGAGAGAGATATTGTACAAAGAATTGTAAAGAAAATAGACAGAGCAGATGGAAAGAGCAGATGGAGAGAGAGAGAGAGAGAGAGAGAGAGAGAGCAGCAGCAGCAGCAGCTTACGCGAGCACTATTATTTTCTCAGATTCGAAAAGGCTTTTCACTTGCGTAAAACGTCAGTTTTTGTTTTCATTCATGCATTATTCTCGCGACCTCTCTTGATTGGGAGATTAAGTTGGGATTCGTTCTGGATTTTTAAAGCGAAATATAGGAGATCTTATCAGATTAGCTTATCGAGGTAACGGAAACGTCAATAAATCAATAAAAGTCAATAAAACATTTTACCTGAAGAGGAAATGCAGCTGTAGTAATAGCAAGGGCGACATTGATAAAAAAGTAAAAAAAAAAAAAGAACATGTAGCTGTAATGATAACAGTACTATTATTGATAACAAAAACAACAACGTAGTTACTTTCAAAGGTCAGGAATAACAATGACATCAATGGTAATAACCATAACAGAAAAGAAATGAGAGTCAATGTTAAAGTAAAGCATATAATTATTACTACCATAAAAAGAAACATTGCACACTAAGAGCAAAAGAACATAAATCCACATTCAACAAAAATTCCCACGAGATCAAACCCATGAAAATTTAAGTAATAAAACAAAATATTAAGAAGATAAAAAAAAAAAAAAAAACGAAAAATTTTTCTTCGCATTTCCCGGCTGACGCCCTCAGACTGTTCGCCCCATTCATTCCCCGCTGCAGAAGTAGTTTATGCAAATTAGCGTTTACGAGGAAGGAGGTTCCCATGGGAACCCTGGAGTACCAAGCAATAGCTGCCAGACATTCACATACTTTCTCTTCTCATTCATTCTTATTCCGCGCATAAGTTTCTTCTCTCCCTTATCCGACGGAGGACGGCGGTTCCTCTACAAGGTTCCTCCACTCTTCCTCGCCCGGTCTGTACCCGAGTTTCATCGTCATGTTGTTGTTGTTGTTGTTTGTATAGTTGATAGTGATAATGGTGACTGGGAATATTTTTTGTAGAGTTATATTGTTATTGTTCTTATTTATTCTCGTTCAGACTGTGACCTTCAAAAACTTTAACTATTTCGACTATCTGTCAACGAAATTAGCTACACAATGGGACGGTGGTGGGGTCAAGATAATTGCAAATTACAGGATATGGCGCTGCAGTGCTATCCTCCACAAGAGCAAAGGAATAAAACAATATTTTACACTCCGGTTTAGAAGAAAATGAAAACGGTTACACTAGATTTTTTCAAGTATTCATTGAGTTAGGTTCTAGTGTACGCATACTAGATATGCAGAAGAGTACGAGTGGTCTCACTCATATTGCTTTAGTACCTCACAGATCCTTTAAGATTTGGCCATTATGTGGAATGAAATTTCCAAAATTCTTCTGTCACTGCATTGCCCATCACAAAGGAGCAAAACACGTGCGCGCGCAAAATTATATTCCAGCCTAGAAAACCCCCTTAAATAGTTGACGGCGTTTTTTTTCTCAATGTACCTCTAGTTAAGTTTTAGTTCGCTGGAATTATGAGGTACTTTTTAAATTATTTTTAATATGAAATTGGCAGAAAATGTTACTCTTGCCGAAGCGTTGATCTCTGTCGTTATCAGATGGTGCAGTAAAATGAAAACAGTTGTAACGTAAAATGATCAAAATAATAACTGTAGAGAGTGCACCGACGACGCGTCGTTGATTGACTCTTCAGTAGATTAGAGACAAGCCTTACAAATAAATCACAGAGAACAAACGATAATAGCAATAACAACTAAATTAAATTAATAGCGATAATGACTATGGATAGTGCAGTGACACAGTGCTGATTAACTGTTCAGTAGATTGTAGACAAGCCTTCCAATGTAAGTCTGAGAGAGCCTTGTCCATTGCTGTTTTAAAAAGAGTCATTAATCCCAACGCTGCAAGTCAGAACAACAGCTGTTGGTGGTGGTGCCACAAGTAACCGCCTCGTATGCCACCAGTTACAAAAGACAGGTGTTACAAGCGGTTTTGCTTAATCCGATCCCACAAGGTAACCCATCATTAAAACGTTCTACGTGACGGACGCTTAGACGAGACCATGGTGGTTGTTGAATGAAGTAGTGTGCCTGGTGGCAACTGCAGATAGCTTGAATGACACCATTTGTGAACCAGTGCCACATGGCACCGATAGCAAACCGACGCGGCGGTAACAGTATGGAAACGGCTAAAATCATTAGAGGCTTCTTTATTGTTTTTCGTTAGCATTTCTCTGCGTAATCCATATTTTATTCTTCTCTTTAAACAATTCTTCATTTGCTTTTTTACCTGCTGTAGATTTTAACATTTTATTCAACAATGATGTCGGGAAGAAACGGCCATTGAAAATGAGTCACTTGTTGTATATTGAGAATGATGTTACTTTTATGAATGATAATTTCACCTTTATACATATTTTCTCCGGCTCTACACGTGTTTAGTTTTTGCTTACAATATGCTCTGCGGTAGGTTATAAGTCGTTATGAACTTGTTATATTCTGCTACGACCTCATTAATTTTGATAATTTATTATAAATATATTACTTGTCTAATTTACCTTGTATCTATTTATTGCTAAAAGTTGATTTCAGTTACAGTTGGTTTCAGTTCATTATTTCAGTTGGATAACTGTTAACCTTCACGCAAAAAGAGAGAGTTCATTTTTTATTTCATCTCACACACACAAAAATGTGTGTGTGTGAGAGAGGATTTCAGAGAGAGAGAGAGAGAGAGAGAGAGAGAGAGAGAGAGAGAGAGAGAGCGCATTTTCCTTAACCTGTACACACACACTCACACGCACACACACAAAAATGAGCGTGTGTGGTAACCCCCTCGCAAAAATTTAGGTTCCGCATTTCATCGCTTTTATGACTGAACTGTTTGTGCAAGAGAGAGAGAGAGAGAGAGAGAGAGAGAGAGAGAGAGAGAGAGAGAGAGAGAGAGAGAGAGAGAGAGAGAGAAAAGCCTCATTGTAGTTATCACCCACCATTCATAAATCGGAAGGGTATGGAGCTGCTCGATAACAAAGATAACACGTCTAGCCGGTTCGTAGAAATCCCACTGATAACAACTTTTGGGGGGGCGGGGCGAGAGAGAGAGAGAGAGAGAGAGAGAGAGAGCCTTCATAATAACGGGGACATTGTTTTTGAATGCGTGAATATCTTCTTTCAACAACGAATTCCAAAAGGGAACGCTCGCCTCTTGGATGAAGCTCTTTCGATGATAAACTCTGAACTTGGGGAGGCCCCTTCCCCGTACCCCAACATTCCAATTACCCTGACCCCTTATAAGCCTACCATCCACCCCAACCCACGTTGCCACGTCATGCATAGATGAAAATTATCTAATTCGTATAAGGCGGAGAAAATTTTATGGAAGAGCTTCCTTCCATATTGGTATTTGCTTGATATCATCTGGTCGGAGCTGTTGGACAGTGCACTGGATCTGAACTCTTCATCATTGTACGGGATTTGAACTGTTCAACAGCACACACAGTTCTGAACTGTTCATCCTGTTTTCATTCCTGCGTTCTGTTCGGAGGCATCAGGCGTGTTTTGAAAGTCTCTCTCTCTCTCTCTCTCTCTCTCTCTCTCTCTCTCTCTCTCTCTCTCTCTCTCTCGTGAATAGACTCTGTTTAGGAGTTACTGAAAGAGGAAAGCGAAGGGCCGTGACAGTGAAGTTTTCAGTTAATTATAGGTAACAAGGTCTCCCCATTCTGTTATATTTTTAATATCCTAAAGATACGGAAAAATAATTTGCATCAGAAGGACAGGGTAGAAGGATGAGAGGGAGATGAAGCAGCAGTTATATAGGGTCCATATAATCTCAGTGCACATCGATCCATCTTATAAACTAGTATCTCTGAGAGAATATTTTTAGTAAATATCAATTGGTGTTCTTTATTTCTTCTATTGTTCATTAGGCAAACTCACTATCGCTGAGGATGGACGATTGATAACGACCCATAATCTTTGTCACGGGTAACTGTTGGCGGTCTTTGTTGCTTCATCAGGCTAAAATGTGAATGTTTCCAGTTTTTTAATTGGTTAATAAGAGGATCTAGTTCTTCAGCAAGTTCAAATGAGAATTTTTTTTGAGTAATATAAGACCATTTTTTTTTTACAGGTTGAAAGGCAATCATTGTCTGTTATCGATTCGGTGTCATTGGCCACCGTCGTTGAGATACCAGATTACCTAAACAGACGAAAATAAATCTGTCAGGCTTAAGGAAAATGCCCTACATTTTCCATTACTGATAAATCCCCACTTGTTGTACTTGAGCACGCATGAAATGTAGGACTCATGAAATTCTGGTCCTATATAATGATTAGAATATTTATATAAATTTTGATACCAGCCTAATAGGGTTGCTTGTTGTGTGGGAGGAACGCAAAGATAAACTGTATCCTCTTGAGTTATGAATTTACTCTAAAAGCATCTCCAGTTGATAGTTGGAACTTGCAGACAGAATCTTATATCAATAGTGAACTTGCTGTTAAAAGATTATCATTCATGTATTAGGAACGTGCACATGAAATTTACTCCTGTGTTGAAATGGGTTTCTCTTTGAATAGTAGAAATGTGTGAACTAGTGTTTGAAGGTTACCAGGCTTGTATTAGGAACCTGTAGATAAACTTAGAGAGTGCCGAATTTACTTGAAAAGGGCCTCTCTTTAAGTAGAAGAAACATACAAGATACCATGTTACATGAATGGTGAACTTGCTTGTATAGCGTTGCTTGTTATGTATTAGGAACGAGTTAATGAAATTTACCTTGAGTGTTGAACAACTGACTCTGACAGGGTTTCTAGTTGAATGATGAATTTGTTTTTAATGGGTTGCTTGTTGTGTTTCAGCAGCGTGTGGTTGAGGTTCGTCCTTAGTGGTGAATTTACTTTAAAACGTTTCCATATGAATAGTAAAAACTTTTAAGATAAAATTTTTACGAGAATGGTGAGAATGCTTTGTAGGAATTGACTACTGAGCATTAGGAACGTGTAGATGAACTTTTGAGTGGTGAATTTACCCTAAACGGGTTTCTTGCCGAATAATGGAAACTTGTAGATAAAATTTTCCTTGAGAAATGGACTTGCTCTTGTAAGGTTGCTTGTTGTATTAAGAGCGTCTAGAGGATATTTATTCTTACCTGTGACTTTACTCAAAAAGGGCTTTTAATTGAATTATAAAAACCTGTATGGTATAATCTTACACGAATGGATAACTAGTTTTCAAAGGGCACCCAAGTTTTGTATTAGGATCTGGTAGGTAAAATTCACTCCTTGAGTGGTGAATTTGCTCTAAAAGTGTTTCTAGTTAAATAGCGGAACTTGCAGATTAAATGTTACAAGAATGAACAACTTGCATTTCAATAATTGCTTGTTGTGTTTTAGGAACGTTTAATAAAACGTTCCTAAAACACAACAAGCAATTATTGAAATGCAAGTTGTTCATTCTTGTAACATTAAACGTTCCTAAAACACAACAAGCAATTATTGAAATGCAAGTTGTTCATTCTTGTAACATTTAATCTGCAAGTTCCGCTATTTTAATAAAACGTATTTTATGGCTGGTGACTTTACTTTAATAGGTTTCTTGACGAGTAGGAGAAACACTTAGATAGCATGGCGAATGAAAAGTAAACTTGCTTTGAAACGGTTGCTTGTTATATAGTGGAAACTTGTAGATAGAAGGACGCATGATTGTTGAATATAACCTAACAGGGGTGCTTGTAGATAACTTTTATTGTGTAAATGGTGCAATGTATTATACAGAACTTATTAGGTAAAATGCTAGCTGAATGATGACCTTACTCTGGAAAGATACTTGTACGTTAGAAGCTTGTAAATGAAATAATTGTTGCATGAATGGACATACTCAGAGTACAAGGAACTCGTAGGAAAGCTTTCGTGACAAAGAATGATGTTAGGTCCCCACTGACAGCTATAAATGACTCAAGAAACAGAGGCAGTCTGACATGTTAATGACACGGTTGATAATTGCTGGCGACAGACACCAGACAGCGGATAGAAGCCGAAGTCTGGGGATAATCTGACGCATCTAAAAGTCTTCTACTGATAAGATTCCTTTTCCCTTTTTCTTCTCATAAAGTTGTGCCATTGTGATGGTGAAAGTTCTGGACATTCTTTGAACGGCTCTTTGATGGAGTGTCTGTTGTTAATGGATGACTTCAGGAAATTTAATGACTTAGTTAAGGGAAAAAGAAGTATCAAAGTATTTTGAATTGGTAATAGATGCTGTAGTGGTAGTAGTAGTAGTCTTTTTCCTACTCCTTATTAGTAGGAAATGTTGCAAAAATTGAGTGATAATAATAATTAAGACTGAATACTCTTCATATACCATATAATGATAATCATATATTTCATTTTTTATTTTCCATATCTGCTGTTCTTCTCATTGTTGCTGTCTTCGATATCTCTCAAGTTAGAATCCTCAGTGACAAACTGGATTTTTATTGGGGTATTCGTATCACTGAAAGGGAGTGTTCGGGAAATGGAGATTTAAAGATTTATATTTATAGTCACCTAAATCCCGGTATTAGTGGCAGGAGTCTTGTGTAGCATTATAACAGATTACTTAAGGATTAGATTACAACAACCGTATTAATAGAGTAGACTTTATCTTACGATTTTTTCCAATCTGGATGTAAGTCAAAATCGGATTACAGACAGACATTTGAAAGACTGGATTACAGTACCTATATGTCTAGATTAATTTCCATTTGTTCCGCCTTCCTGTACGAGGACCAAAAAGTCTATTAGAAACAGACAGACAGACAGGCAGGCAGGCAGGGCTCGAGCGTTGATTGCAGCGAAAAATCAGAAATTTAGATCAAGGAAGTTTGTGTCTTCCTTCTTGCATAATTCAGTTTTTGCTGCACCCCCTTTGCGAATTTTTGTGACTAAAGATTTAAAATCTAAGGAAAGCAAGCAAGCAAACAAACGAATGAACACTATTTCATTTCTGGCGAGTTGTAGAAGAGGTATTTTAAACATTTGCAGTTAAATGATTTTGTGGATTTCACATCCTATTGAAAACATTGTACAAAACTTGGTAGTTAATTGTAACATATATTTAAAATTTTAAGCAATCACCTTGATTAATGAAAGGATTTCCTTTTATGCAAAAGGAAGAAAGAGGAATTAATTTTTGTTTTACGCACGCAGTGAAATTCTTTCAAGCAGTGAATATCAGTTGGCTCTAGCAGAGACCGACTTCTAAACAATCCCAGCTCAGAGATGTTCGTGCTATTGTTCTTCGAGCACAACGCACAGCGTAATAAACTGGCGACAGGAATCTTCGATGAAAAGGAGAGGAAAAGTCGAGGAGAAGCCGTCAAAGGAATCTGTTCATAAGCTCATCTTATTGCACCCCAGGCACACAATAACTCTTAATCTAAAGTTATTGTACAGCGTAATCGCAATGATGAGATCTGATATGTCCTTGGCTAACCCTCTGCCCCCACCCCATCTCCACTCATTAATCCTTCCCCCCCCCTTACATCCCCTTCCCCCCATCCAAGTACACTGTGATGCTTCTCCAGGTACAGTTTACTTGATGAAGACGACAGTAATTGGAGAGAGAGAGAGAGAGAGAGAGAGAGAGAGAGAGAGAGAGAGAGAGAGAGAGAGAGAGAGAGAGAGATTGATTTTCAAGTCCCTAGGTAATATGAATGAAGAGAGAATGAAAGGAAAATTTTAAAAGAGAATAAAAAGAGAGAGAGAGAGAGAGAGAGAGAGAGAGAGAGAGAGAGAGAGAGAGAGAGAGAGAATTTCAAGAAATCTCTAAAAACGAAAGAGAGAGAGAGAGAGAGATAAAGAGGGAGGGAGAGAGAAAAAAATATTCAGTTGCATGCTGAAACGTGATAAGAGAGGGAGAGAGAATTTAGGGTAAAGTTGAAAATAAGAGAGAGAGAGAGAGAGAGAGAGAGAGAGAGAGAGAGAGAGAGAGAGAGAGAGAGAGAGAGAGAGAGAATTTCATGGAAAATTATGAAACGAAATGAAAGAGAACAAGGATTCCAAGAAAAATATCAAAGCTTAGAGTTTCTGTACAATATCAAAATAAATTATAAAAAGAGATGTGGGAGGGGGTGGGAGGCAGGATTGAGGATAATCACCTTCTGTTCATATTTCATCACGTTCAGTTATCTTTCTCACACAGACTCTTATATTCTTATCATATGATTTTGTAATGACATTCACAGAAAGGACTAACTACATGTCATTCACCCATCAGAAGTGAACAAACTCTCTCTCTCTCTCTCTCTCTCTCTCTCTCTCTCTCTCTCTCTCTCTCTCTCATCTTTGCAGGGAGTAGATGGTACTTATAGCAAGTTATAACTGGAGTAGGTTACGAAGCAAAATATATTGCCGAAGAGCTGTAAGATAACGCGTTTGTTTGCCCGGACTTTGTGAAAGGTCACATTTGATTGACGTTTTATATGACTTAGGCAGTAATACTGTTAGCAACCTCATAATTCGGATCATAATGTTGTTAGTAAACTCAAGGTGAACGGGTGAAGGAACTTATGATCAAAGACAAGGAAATATGAAACATTTTTATTTTCTTATGAATATTAAGATAGGCTTCAGTTGCGAGATGTGTGTGTGTGTGTGTGTGTATAGTGTTGTTCAGCGCACTGTTGATGAGACTTGAAATGGTGCGTGAGGCAGCTAATAATTCATCCTCTGTTCAGCAATAATAATAATCTCCAAATACCATACGCCTTTTCCATTTACAAGGGTGACTCCAAACCTTTTTTCCAGCCCGGGTGCCACCAACCAAATCACCCGACCACCAATTTACCTTATTCACTGCTGAAGTCAACAGGGGCATGATAACTTTTCCTAAAAGGGCCTCCAAAACTTCCTCCCCAGTGTGATCGAACTCCGGTCTGGGGGACAGTTCATCCTCATATTCTGCTTCGGTCATTTATGTCCAATCACTGTTGCTTCAAGTAATTTTCGTCCGAACAGTTGCAATTCCAGTCAGTGGTTCCAATCATTTGTTTTTGATTAATTGTCTGCCATTCTCCCGCTTCAGTTGCCGAAACTTCTGAGCGAATCTGCTCATTATCATTTCTGAATTTCGTGTCAGCTGTGGAAAGGTCTAGAAACTCACCGTTAATAATAAAGAAAATCTGAAAAAATGTTGCTTACAGCTGATGTGACGTCTACAGAAAATGAACAGAGCTGCAGTTGCACTAACAAATTGTGCTCTTAATTTGATCATTAATTTTACTGCAACTGTGGGTCTCCATCGGTCACCAAGATGTGCTGGTATAAGGACGGCGTGATCCACAGCACCAGATATTGCATCATCACTGGGTTGTGTGAATCCAGAAGTGAATATGAGGCTTCTTTTTAATTTGATAACCATACCAGTCTCATGGGGCACCTTAGGCAAGGGTCGTTACTGGAATACAGCTTACCAATTCTAAACCAACGCCAACCGATTTTACGTGGGTACACCAAAGCCTTTCTGTGTCATGGTCGTTGGTTTTGGCAATAACTACCATGAACAGCTATAGTCGATGGTTCGTTTATTCATTCTTGAATCATCGTCACATGGCCATTGCCTCCTCAACACTTACAATTCTCTCTCTCTCTCTCTCTCTCTCTCTCTCTCTCTCTCTCTCTCTCTCTCTCGTGTTTATTTCTCTCTCTAGGTTCGTGTTTTAGCTTTGAGTATGGAAAGAAATTCAGCAATAATGAAAACTTCTAGTTTAAACTTGAAAGGAATGATGTCACTTTCATACCTCCAGTGTGGCGTCATCAAACACTGTATTGAATTCGACAATCTTTATCAAACAGTGTGACGTGTTGTAACATCTTGGTTTGTGCGATATCTCACACGAGCACGTTTGTTGTCATTCTGAGCATCTTGCAGACAAAATTTCCACATGGTAGCCAACATTGGTGGCAAAAATTGATATCGTGATGTTTCCATACCTGACATTCGAAAATTTCCTGTGTACAGATTCCGTATGGTCACTTTGTCTCGTCTGTTGAGTTCGGAGGGCCACAGCAGGCCACGTGCTCGCTTTCATACTTTATCAGTCATATGGGAGGCACTAGAGCAAATACCTCAGCTGGCATAAGGCCGGCTTAATCTAAACGAATCAACAAATGTTAGCCATGTCAACCTACTGTAACTTGTAAGTAGATGAGGTGACTCCCAAGTATTTGGAATTTATTACTGAATGAGCGTAACTTGAAGTTTTTTATAAATATAGTTGGTTGCCGCAACGTACACCATTAATGCAGAGAAATGGATTTTAATTTTAAATCGGGATAAATCTTTGATATCCTAACTCCTGGTTGGTAGATCGGGAGAGAGAGGTATGGCGGATATCAATTACCTTTCGATATTTGGTACTTGGTGCTGTGTTTATCATGAGGATACTTAGAGATAATGGAAGGTAGGCATGTAGATCGGTAGATTTCCCCTCAGTTTGTAAACTTACCGGTAATTTACTTTGAACATAGAATTTTTCCCGTAATGTGAGTTTTACTTTCATACTCCCAGTAGATTTCCGGTAATTCCCCCCCAGCTAAGAACGTTTCCGTTTTTTTTTTTTTTTTTTTTTTTTACTTAGAGTACTGGTTTCCGTAGTTACAGAACTCCTGTTGTATTGGTGTGTGTTTGTTTCTCTTTCACTTCCGGTAGATTTCTTTCAGATCAACAGGGTTGAGAAATTTCTCATACTTTTCTACAAATCCTTTGCTGCAACACAGGTCCTTGTCCGAATCTTGATTTTTATTTTTTTTTTTTTTCGAGAAATTGGTACATTGTTTTCCTTCAGGCCTGGGCTATGTAATCGTACTTGATTGCAGTCCCGTTTAAATTGACTATTTAAACAAGTAATGTAGGTTATAGTTTGATATGTTCCCGTGAAACATACGGGGAGACATGAAGACGATGGGTAAAGTTTAACTTTCTCTTCCATCTTTTTTATTTCTCCTTCAGGATCCATTGTACTTTGGTTAAGTTAAATTTATGCTCAGTGTTTGCAACATTTATTCTTTTGATTTTTTGGTAATGTCAGTCAAAGCTATTTTCAGATCATAATGGCATAAAAATTCGCAGAGTATGGATGCATATCCTATAGCTGCAATTGTTGCTTTTATAAACCCAAACATTTATGCATACATGCACAAGTGCGCACACACACACACATAGATATTATATAATATATATATATATATATATATATATATATATATATATATATAAATATATATATATATATATATATATATATATATATATATATATATATATATAATGTATATGTATGTAAGATATATACATAAACTGTGTATATATATAATGTATATTTATGTAAGATATATACTTAAACTATATATATAAAATGTTGTATGTATGTGTATATAGTATCTACAGAATCAGATGTTATGTGTATCGCATGCGCTAGGTAATGTGTTCATAATATAGTTGCCGTCTTACTGTAGATATGCAAGTATTTTTCTATATTTCAGAACCTGAAGGTCCGTCTCCTAAGCAGTGAGTCTTCCCTAGTTGCAACAGTCCGTGTAAATAACAGCATCGACTTGACCGTAAGAGATCCCAAGAAAGGCCAGAAGTTCAAATGTCATGCATATGAGAAATCGATTCTACACGTGCGAGGGTTGCAATCGGACTTCTGTGAGGTTAAGAAACATTTTCATTATCCAAGGTGAGTACATATATATATATATATATATATATATATATATATATATATATATATATATATATGTGTGTGTGTGTGTGTGTGTGTGTGTGTGTGTATTATAGATAGATATAGATATTGCTGTATGTATCCATGTTTTTCTTTTCAGTATATAGCAAAGTGGACGAAAAATAAATTCTGTTTTGAAAGCATTTAAATACTGCAATCTTTTGAGGGTAATATATATATATATATATATATATATATATATATATATATATATATATATATATATATATATGTATATATATATATATAATATATGTATGTATGTTTGTATATATGTATATATATATATATATATATATATATATATATATATATATACACACACCCGTGAATTGTTTATGCTTACAATTATTCGGCCACAAATATTTACTATTCCTTTGGAATAACTTGCACCCAAAGGGAATTATGATTGGAAAGGTCTTCTGCCCCGGTGAGGAATCGAAGCTGGGCATTTGGTTAAGAAAGTGATGAACGGCCGACTTGAACATCCGGCTATCAAGAGAGATGTAAGTTGTTATCGACTTTGCTCTACATATATCCGTCGATTTCAGGTTCTGTGCTTTGAGTCAGTATCAGTCCATCTCCGTAATGATAACTGATTGGCCAATTTGCAGCGCCTGGCTAATTATGAAGTTTTGTCGACGTTATTTATACTCGCAAATTAAACTCATCACACTCGAATGGTAAAATCAAATCTACAGTTTCTTAGTGCTTGTAAATCATAGGCCCAGGTTCGAATCTTGGCTAGGGTAAAAGCCGTTGGCGTTAGTGATTATGACATTTAGGCTGTGACGCCAAGCCTTGGGGCACAAGTTATCAGTTATAATTCCCTTTGGGTGGAAGTTATTCTCAAGGTATGGTGAATTCGATGTTGAATTATGTTTGTGGCTATATACACACACACACACACACACACACATACATATATATATATATATATATATATATATATATATATATATATATATATATATATATATATATGTATGTGTGTGTGTGTTCATGTATGTGTTCATCATTTTTGTGCAAAATCGTTTCGTGTGGCTCGTAAGAAAAAACTGAACGATGGTTCCAAGTTCTATAGAACTTTGATAATTCGTGGATGAAAGATGTGTGTATATATATATATATATATATATATATATATATATATATATATATATATATATATATATATATATATATATGTATTATATATATTATATATATTTTTATATATATATATTTATTAATATATTTATATCTAATTCAGTATTAATCTGTGTCCCCCTAATATGGGGTGGTTCAAAAGAAAGAACAACACACTAGTCACTACTACATTCATGCTTTCACATCAACTCCATCAGACCTGCACCAAAGGCTCAACAGTAAACCGTATAACCCCCCCCTCCAACCCACCTACACTACGTCATGCATCCCTGTCTGCATGCAGTATCATTCTCCTTGGATATTTAGTCTTTTTTTTTTTTTATAGTAACCCCCTCCCCACATCTCTTTCTTACGCCACTTACACTCTGCGAACAGATCTTCTCTACAACTTCAACCTTCTTTCATTCGCGTCCAACTTCAGCACTTCACAGATGGACAAAGGTCGAAGTTAAAAAAATAACAAGTTATGATTCTCCTGAGTGGTGCTGTTAGCAAAATATAGTGGCTAAATAGGGGGTTCCCTTGTGTGCGGGAGAAGGTGATATATGCTCTTGTAGGAAAGATTTGAGCATGTTTGGGAAAGGGTCTGGAGGGCGTCCACTGTGGAAGTAAGACAGACAATAGGAGGACTTACAGGAGCAGAGCTGGGCGACTTGAGACCAGGAAAAATGTGTACTGAATATTTATTTTAAATGGGAAATCATAAGAGGAATACAAAAATTTTGGTGAAAGTTAGGAAAGAACCGACAGAGAAACCATGTGTAAGATATTGATTATAATGCATGAATCAGAGCGACTGAAGTTCGCGTGATATAAGAGGAAATGCTTTTTGGGACATACAGACTGGAAAATTCGTGTTATTTAAACTTATGTCTGAAACAGGGGTGTTGAGTCTCCAAGACTGCATAAACGTTTGCCAATGGAGTGTTAGGAGAAGTAACAAAACGTTTGTGGACGAAGTGATGAAATAAATCTAATAAAACGTTTGTGGATGTAACGTTTGTGGACGAAGTGATGAAATAAATCTAATAAAACGTTTGTGGATGTAGTAGTGAGAAATTCAGCTAAAATGATTGTGGGTAGGATGACAAGAGAAATCAGGTAAAATCATTGTGGTTAGGGTGATGAGAGGAATCAGGTAAAACTTGTGTGGGTGGAGCGATGAAATAAATCAAGCAAAATCCTTTCTGGATGTAATGATGAGGATGAGGGAAGAGTGACGAGAGAAGATGGGAAAAATGGATTTGGATGGAGAGATGAGAGAAATCGGGCAAAATATTTTTGATGGAGTGATGAGAGCATAGGATAAAACTCTTGTGTGATGATTTGATGAAAAAAATCGGGTAAAACAATTGTTGGTAACGTTAGAGAGAAATCAAGCAAAATAATTTGGGTGGAGTGGTGAGAGAAATCAGTTAAAACACGTGTGAATTGATTAATGAGGGAATTCTGGCAATACACTTGGTAGAATGCAGAGAGAAATCAAGTAAGATATATTAGGTAGGGGTGATAACAAAATAAAACAAAAACAGGTAAAAGGGTGCATGAAACAATGAGAAAAATCAGGTAAAACATTAACGTTATGTAGTAACGAAAGAAATCAGGTGAAATGCTTGTGGATTGATTGACGAGAGAAATCAGGGAAAAAGCTTGTGGACGGAGTGATGACAGGAATCAGGTAAAATACTTATGGATGAAGGGATGATAGGAATCAGGTAAAATGCTTGTGGATGGATTGACGAGAGAAATCATTTGAAATGCTTGTGGATTGACTGACAGGAGAAATCAGGTGAAATGCTTGTGGATGGATTGACAAGAGAAATCAGGTGAAATGCTTGTGGATGGATTGGCGAGAGAAATCACGTGGAATGCTAGTGGATGGATTGACAAGAGAAATCATTTGAAATGCTTGTGGATGGACTGACAGGAGAAATCAGGTGAAATGCTTTTTGATGGATTGACAAGCGAAATCAGGTGAAATGCTTGTGGATGGATTGACAAGAGAAATCATGTGAAATGTTTGTGGATGGATTGACAAGAGAAATCAGGTGAAATGCTTGTGGATGCATTGAAAAGAGAAATCAGGTAAAATGCTTGTGGATGGATTGACAAGAGAAATCAGGTGAAATGATTGTGGATGGATTGACAAGAGAAATCGGGTGAATGCTTGTGGATGGATTGGCAAGAGAATTCAGGTGAAATGCTTGTGGATGGATTGACGAGAGAAATCAGGTAAAATGCTTGTGGATGGATTGACGAGAGAAATCATGTGAAATGATTGTGGATGGATTGACGAGAGAAATCATGTGAAATGCTTGTGGATGGATTGACGAGATAAATCATGTGAAATGCTTGTGGATGGATTGACAAGAGAAATCAGGTGAAATGCTTGTGGATAGATTGACAAAAGAAATCAGGTGAAATGCTTGTGGATAGATTGACAAGGGAAATCAGGTGAAATGCTTGTGGATGGATTGACGAGAGAAATCAGGTGAAATGCTTGTGGATGGATTGACGAGAGAAATCAAGTGAAATGCTTGTGGATGGATTGACAAGCGAAATCAGGTGAAATGCTTGTGGATGGATTGACAAGCGAAATCAGGTTTAATGCTTGTGGATGGGTTGACGAGAGAAATCAGGTGAAATGCTTGTGGATGGATTGACGAGAGAAATCATGTGAAATGCTTGTGGATGGATTGACGAGATTTCGAAATCTTGTGAAATGCTTGTGGATTGATTGACGAGAGAAATCAGGGAAAAAGCTTGTGGACGGAGTGATGATAGCAGTCAGATAAAATGGTCGTGGATGGAGTAACGAAAGAACTCTGCTAAAACGGTTTTGTATGGAGTAATGATAGAAATGAGGTAAAGACTTCTGGAATAAAATGATGAGAAAAATCTCGTAAACTGTTGTGGGTGGAGTGATGAGATAAATCGAGTAAAGTGCTTGTGGGTGGAGTGACGAGAAAACTGAGGAAAAAGGTTTTTGGATGGATAAATACGAGAAATCAGGCAAGATTATAATTTTGTATTTTCCATTTTACTTTCCTTTAACATAATGACTGAATTACTTGTAGGGTTCTGTTTGTATGTTTGCGTCTCTCTCTCTCTCTCTCTCTCTCTCTCTCTCTCTCTCTCTCTCTCTCTCTCTCTCTCTCTCTCTCTCTCTCTCTCTCTCAAGCTCGGGCGTTTCAGCATGCTGATGCATCTCTCGTCGTGATCGCCAGCCTGCAACGCGTGAGAATGCATTACGTTCATGATACATTGCTGAACATGAGTCTAGTCTGTGTACGTGCTTGTGTGTGCGTTGTATGTCTAGAGATTGATGAAATGGACAGACGTCTGTGTACGTGCTTGTGTGTGCGTTGTATGTCTAGAGATTGATGAAATGGACAGACGTCTGTGTACGTGCTTGTGTGTGCGTTGTATGTCTAGAGATTGATGAAATGGACAGACGTCTGTGTACGTGCTTGTGTGTGCGTTGTATGTCTAGAGATTGATGAAATAGACAGACGTATCATTTTATCCAACCACCTTGTCGTAAGCTGATTTTCCTAGAGATAAAATGTTGTTGACCTTTATCTACTTACACTGGCTATTTTTTCAGATGTCCATCAACACACTTATGGTACAAGTAATGTGACCTTGGAAATCATACCCTAGCTGCGGGTTGTTTTAATTTTGCTTTCTTTTCTGTGATATTTCCATTATCATAATAATAATAATAATAATAATAATAATAATATTATTATTATTATTATTAATAATAATAATAATAATATAATATTAATAATAATAATATTATTATTATTATTATTATTATTATTATTATTATTATTATTATTATTATTATTATTATTATTATTATTATTGGTGAAGAAAATCCATAATGGGGTAAGTGTAAGTATATATTAAGAATATATATGTTTGTATATATTCTTAATATATATTTACACTTACACCACTGTGGATTTCTTCACCATTTTAGTGATTCACGCTGTTATGAGATCTTTATGGATTATTATTATTATTATTATTATTATTATTATTATTATTATTATTATTATTATTATTATTATTATTAATCAAAGGGGAATGGTTTCCCTTGGCGATGGGGTAATTTTGAGAGCTCTCTGGACAGAATTTAATTTCAGTTCGTAAATAGCACTAATTTTTATATGATTTATATTATTTAATTTTATTTGTTTTACATGTTCTTTTGCCTTATACTGCGCTATGCAATCTTTTTCCTTTTTACAAACAAGTACTGAAGTACGAAGATTACTTCTCTATCATTTGTTTTAAAGGAACAGATTTCTTCTAACGTAGACATCATTGGAAAATTTCAAGGGTTAATATATTTTATAGTTTTTGGGGGATGGGGATACTCCCTGAAATTAGAATCCCCATCGACCAGTGGCGACTAGATGAGATTTAAGAATCCAACGGCTTTCCCCCCATCGCCCCCTTTTCTCTCTCTCTCTCTCTCTCTCTCTCTCTCTCTCTCTCTCTCTCTCTCTCTCTCTCTCTCTCTCTCTCTTTTAATTCGCGCTAAATTTTCAATATTAGACGTCGAGCTGAAGTCCAGACGCGTACTGTTTGCATCTCTCTTTTGAGTTCAAACGTCGTCAGTGGAGACGTTTTCTGGTATTTTATGAACGCTCTCTCATCAGACTTGACACAAAGTACTCAACATTCTCGGCAAAATTAAAGTCACGCATGCTTTTGCCTATGTGACATCGCCACAGTGAACAGGTTATGAAGACATTTAAAATTTGCGTCGGTACTGACAAAAATTTTGGGTGCAAGACTCACAGTCTTTGACCTCTGACCTCACGCTGAAATTGCTAGGAATAAGCAGCTTAAAATAGCGCAGATCTCACCCTTACGGAGCCAGAGAATCGCTTCTAAGATGGCAATGGTTTCCATGAAATGTTTTGTCTCGGGCACCACGCACTTCCATAATTTGAACGCTCACTCACCGCGAATAAATGGTGAGTAAGTTATGACGTCGGTGAATGGATGAATAATGTAACGGGCGAGAGGAAAAGAGAGATTTACTTTCTGTGTTATTCCCTGAAAGTCGTGAGTTCACGTCCTCTACTCTCCTGAGTATGGTGTAATTACTTGTTATTCACTGACGGTGTCCTGTTTATGTCCTGAAGTCTTGCGAAAGGGAGATGTGGCTACTCACGTCTCGTTTGTAACGGGAGTGTGAGCTACGCTATGTTGTTTTTGTTGTTGTTCTTGCTCCTGTTCTTTTGCAGCTTAAGTAGTTTCATTTTTCCAGATACTCCAGTTAGTTGATGGCCTTTGTTATTTTATTATTGTGATGATCGTTTTTGCGGTGGTTGTTCTTTTTTTTTTTTTTTTTTTTTACTACCCCTGAGGCTTGGTGAGCTGTGTTTTTCATTGTTGTCACTGTTGATGTCTTTAATCAGTGTTGTTTCACTGTTATTATTCTGGTATTGCATTTTGTGCTTTGTGAATATATATATATATATATATATATATATATATATATATATATATATATATATATATATATATATATATATATATATATATATATATATATATATATATATATATATATATATATATATATATATATTTTTCAGATGCTTCTTCTGTATCCCTGTTCACTGGTTAAATAAGGACATATACTGTATGTATATTTATGTATATGTATACATTATATACATATATATATATATATATATATATATATATATATATGTATATATGTCTAAGAATCAAAGATGTCTATTTGCATATATATACACCTAAGAATCAAATATGTATATGTATATATATACATATACATACATATATATATATATATATATATATATATATATATATATATATATATATATATATATATATATATATATATATATATATATATATATATATATATATATATATATATATATATATATATATATATATATATATATAGTAGTTGATAAGCAAACACGGGCATTATATCTTAGGTTTTATTAATTTATCTTCACTTTTGTAAATATCTACAGTATATAAATTAGTTGCAGACTTAGTGCAATGAATATTAATTTTCTAGTCTTATATGTAAAGATGCGAGTACTATTAACCTAGTACATTTCTTTAATAGCAGTTTTATTCTTGGCGATTTTATAAAATTAGGTTTATAAATTGCGCTTAACTGAATGGTTGCTAACCGTACCTATTATTATCGAGGTGCCCTTATATAGTGTTTTGAACTGCTCTGATGAGGATGCCTTAACTGAATATATGACTGCTTTTTATTTAATCTTCCCTATGATCTTTTTTTCTAAAATTATTCTATTTGTGTATGATAGCAAATCTTTTTTTTTATTATTATTATTATTAACTGCCAGAGACTGGATGTGTATTTTCTCAGTTTATAAGTATTTTTCGCTTCCAGTGATGGGCTTGGCAGGAAGGTATATATTTAATTGTAATCGTTTGTCTGGTTTTATCTATAAGGTACTGTATGTAAAGTAAATTAAAAAAATATATATAGTAAATTCTTCGCTGAAATGTTTTGGAGATATGGTATATTGACAAATGAAAATTGAAAACAATTTTCAGATGGATCCTCATGATGATCCCTTTTTTGGGGATGGGGGTGGGGCGGTTGTTTTTGTTCTCTTTGTAATATCTCGTATTTTCTCCATGAGTTCATTGTTTATTTGCTAAGACTGTTGATCCTTTCATTCGATGATTACAGGATATAATTGGAGAATGACTTTCGTCTCTTCAAGTTCGCCTTCGTCTCCTTATCCTTCATGTTAGTGCAGTTGTTGATATTATTGTTAATGTTACTGTTGTTGCTGTTGCTGTTGTTTTCTCCTAATCTTGATGTGAAACACTAGTCGAGCATTAGGTCGAGATTTAAAATGTCCCAGAACTTAGCCTACCTTAGGCAAAAGGAACTTTGTCACCGTCTGATCATAAATACATTTCTAAAAAACTCAACTTTTTCAGATGACGACATTGTTCTGAAATCCATCATGGAAACTATCTTATGTATATATATATATATATATATATATATATATATATATATATATATATATATATATATATATATATATATAGTGTGTGTGTGTGGGTGGGTGTGTTTCTGGCAGTCCCTGGTAAGACAATGACGTCAGATTGCCCATCCCATCGTTCGTTGCTCGGGGTAAAGTAGGCGTATTTGGCATACTAGTGCGGGTATGTTTGTCTTTCCTGTTTTTCCATGTAGACGGATAAAGAATTGGGTCATCACTTTCTACAGATGTGACTGAACTCTTTCAATGAATATTTTTACTACTTGATGGATGTGAAGTAGATAGTTTGAGTGTGGGTCGTGGCAGCCACCCCAACGTGCCTTAGTCAC
>NC_089749.1:47178552-47251052 GCF_040412425.1 Macrobrachium rosenbergii | reverse complement strand
CGGCCAATGTTATACGAGCGAACGCTTGAATCTTACCATTTTTCCATTGTTTGAAACTGTGATACTTCTGCCGTTCCTCATTTTCAACTGCCATTTCATTATTACCAAAGTATGACGAAGATGAGGCACTAGGACCAGAAGTATAACAAACCAAAAATTTCTATTCATAAATAGAGACCTAAAATAAATGAACGAAATATTACAACTGAATTTTTTAGGGAAAACTTCTTAATGAAAACGGATTTTACGTTCTTAATTCACGAATGAACACAGTAATGTAAACTGTTTCTTCCTAGTTCAAATGACGTAAATTTTCCTCTATTCTTTAAACAGAGAATTGTCCTTAGTCATGTTTTCTCAGTGTTAATGCAAACAAGTCATGCTGTTGGCCCTGACGCAACCCTGTGATAAAATCCTAAATTTTGTTGTTTGCTTTTGCACACACACACACACACATATGCATATATATACAGAGAGAGAGCATGTATATATATATATATATATATATATATATATATATATATATATATATATATAATTTGGATGTATGTCTGTAAAAGCACTTATCCCTAACAGGGAATAACTTGAGATAAACAGGATACAAGTCTGCTAATTTCATAATTTACTTTTTTTTTTAATTTGCACGATATGAGTTGCGTCATACTCCTGCACAGAATGTTCGTCATCTACATGTTGAACGTCACTACAAATACTGCGCCATTCACCACTACCTGCAGGTACTTCTGGTCTTCCTGGCTATTAACGCCCTTTCTGAATCTCGTTGAAAATATATAGCCATCCTTGCTATATGTTCCTCTCCTGCTCCCTCGTTGTAACTTCTGAATTATGTATTGTTTACCCCAACCTTTTGTCTGCCATTCTTTTCACATGATCAAACCTTCTCAAAACCCTTAGATCAGTCCTTTCCCTCACACTAACCTTTTTTCCATTCTGTGTACCTACCGTTCTCACCCCTTCACACTTTTATGTTCCCTTTCATACGCAAACGCTTCATCTCAACAGTTTCACCGTTTATCTTTTTTTGCATCCACACTTCTCTTCCATGAAGGAGAGTGGGCTCAATAATCCTTATATACATTCCCACTTGCTCTGTAGACAGTTCAAGGCACTTATGAGAGAGAGAGAGAGAGAGAGAGAGAGAGAGAGAGAGAGATTCATCTAAAATTGGATTTTAATGAGGATCTAAAAGTATTTCATGGTGCACGTGAATAGTCACTTTTACCAACGAGTAACTGCCAAGGGCAGACCGGCAGTTTCGCATATAAACATATGAATTGGGCTATCATGACGTCACAGTGACGTCAGATAAAAATTTGCAAGTAAGAATCGGACGCAAGAGGGATCTTTAAACCAACCGTAAAATTTTTTTTATCCGGTTTAAACAGGTTTTCTCTTACTTTTTCAACCAATTATTTTTTTGCAATCTTGCACACACACACAAGTGTCACGGGCAGTGAATATTAAATTCTAAAGGATAGTATTTATCATAATATATGATTTACGGATTGAGAGCAAATGAACATGTGTTTACAGACACACGTGTATATATATATATATATATATATATATATATATATATATATATATATATATATATATATATATATATATATATATATGATAGAGAGAGAGAGAGAGAGAGAGAGAGAGAGAGAGAGAGAGAAAGATCCACCGCTTTTCATTAGGATGAACCCCACCCCCAAGTATCTTGGTGTAATCCAACTAGCATTCCTTCATCTTTTTTGTGATTTTGCATTTGGGATTTTCGTCAGCCCTCCCCCCCCTTTTTTTTTTTGTCGCTTCAAGCTCTCACGCTGAGGAAGCCCATGGCTCTTTCTACGTTCAATGAAGGGATTGGGAACTTTGCAAACTAATGGTGAATCCCCAGTAATTACTAAACAGCTTTTCAAAGTGGCTTGACTGCTTTGCCAACAAATACTGCGCAACGAATTATGCTTCAGGTCAGAAGTCACAATTATCTTTGAAATTCTGAAGCGTTAATCTGGGATCTGTTACTTAATGTTCTAGTGACTTAAATACTTACAGTACGTGCCGTACATATAATTGTTTGTAGTATTCATTCATGATCGATTGTCAGTGTGCAATGTACGTACAGAGTGTTAACGTGAATAAATAAATAAATAAAATTAATTATCTATATATGTGTATGTATATGTGTGTGTGTATATATATAATGGGTGTGTATAAATAAGGTATTTTTTAATGTAATTCTTCAAGAGTAACGTGACTATTAGAAGAGATGAAAGACCTTCGTGATGTTTTAAGAACGTTGCATTCCTCCAAAAAGTAAGTTAATGACAACTTTGTACACTGGTTGAAGACTATTCAAGTAGGTGAACCGAGACAGTTTGAACACCATATGTAACCTATTTTGTAATGTCATTCTTTACAATCATTTTGGTCGCAACTCCGGATAAAGGTGCATGTTGTTGGTCAGCAGCTGAGCTTAGGCTCAAGGCTCTGTCTTGTAAGAATCGGTCATCAGTGAAACATGCAGCTGATTTTGCAGGAGGAAGATTCGATAGGAAATTGGTCACTGTGAGTTTCATGGGCCACTGGAATGGGCATTTGAGGCGAGTTTCTCCTGTACGCAAATTTTTCACAGATGCCATAGAATGAAACCAAATTTTCGCGTAAGTGAAAGGGTCTACTGTCGTACCAGTAAAAATGGGAAAGAAGTAAATTAAGCACGATTTAGAGTATAATAAGGGTTAGACCTACTTGCACTTTTCTTGGCCAAATTTGTTTTATGACCCTTAGTACGTTCGTTTTATAAGCATTTTTTCCAGTCAGTTAATTCCTGTGTTTTTTGCGGTGTTTACGTTCATTGTTTGTCTCAGCTTATGGCCTGTTATAGAAACCTCACTGTGCTGTCAGAGTAGTGGCCATCAGTCTATTTGATAGTGTTGTTCAAAGTCAATAATTTGCCCTTAGGCAGTCAGGTGTCAAGGATAATGTTGCTCGCGGAAGGGACATCCAAGATTGTTCACCGATACTCATTTGAAATACGGATTCTGATGGGACGGGCAATCTTATGCCCTTATCTAGCGCATGGCCGTAAAAATAAAATGATAAAATGAAATTATATAAATGGGAAGGGGAAAAATGGGATGTTGTCCACGATGGAAGCGTCTAAATATGTACAGTATATACACTTAACTAGGAAATTGCCGTGTTAATTTTTATGAATGGTTCATTGATTGTTGAATTTATGATTTTACCCTAATATTAATGTTACTATTAACTGTTCATTTTTGGTTTCCTTTGTTATTGTTAAATTATTGTTGTCGTTCCTATAATTATCTGTTAAATTTATGGGTTTCCCTTTATTATTAGTATAATTACTATTGTAATCGTTGTTATTATAATTAAATGTTATATTAATGGTTTTGACTTTCATATTGTTGTACCTTTTTCTCCTTGTTATCAGCATAGATATTTTTGCTGGTGTAATTTTCGCCATTTCCTCATAATATTTGCCTCTTTTTATCCTCGTCTTCCTTCCTGTTCCTTAAATTATTGACCTCGTTTTACGGTTTGATCTTTCCTCCAATTAAATGGGAACTGAATCCCTGTCACGTCTCCCTCCGAGCTTCTCGGCCTCTTATTTACAATCCTCTCCGATTGACTGAAGCATGGCGTTGCATAATCGGCGGGCTAATCTGTGACCTTCGTTGGCGAGATATCATAAAAGTAACATCAGATCCAATTAAGAGAGAGAGAGAGAGAGATATTTTAATATCAGCACGAACAAAATGAGCAACACTGAGAGAGAGAGAGAGAGAGAGAGAGAGAGAGAGAGAGAGAGAGAGAGAGAATATGTGTGTGGATAATAAATAATATTCATTAACACGCTAACTAGAATTTCATTAATAGGCTATATAGGTAAACAGATTCATAGATAGAGAGCAACCTCAGTTAAGAGAGAGAGAGAGTGAGTTCTGCTTAAAATGAGAGAACCAGATCACAATAAGTGAGAGAAAAAGAGGAAGGGGATGTTGAATATACGTGACCTTCAGTGACTAAATAACAAGACCCTGAAAAATAGAGAAACAAAGTTGAAATAAGATATAGCAGTACACACGCATCAGACCGAGAGAGAGAGAGAGAGAGAGAGAGAGAGAGAGAGAGAGAGAGAGAGAGAGAGAGAGAGAGAGAGGCGAATACCTTTTATTATTAATTCATATCCGAAGAGACACGAGGAGGGGTGAGGAGGAAGGCCTTTCCTTCTCCCCTTAATTAGAAAAGATGGAATCTGATCAATACCGGCCATGATGCTCGTTGTCTTTTCTCAGTCTAGACTCCTCGAGTAGACAGAGGATTGAGAGCGCAATGAAAATTGATGCTTGACGGAGGGGAGGAAGTGGAATGGAATGGACGGTAAGTGGAATTTATTCTCTCCTGTCCCGTTCGTTTTGTTTGTTGTTTATTGGTTGAAGGAGGATACCAAAAGATAGGTGATATAATATGATGTTGTATTAGTTTTACTAGCAGTAGATGCGCAGTAGGAATTGCAGTTGATAGTGTTAACGAATTCCAGGGGATGAGGAAAGATAGGTGATAGATAGTGCTGATTTTTTTTCCTTTTTTGTGAGTAGTAGTAACAGTAGCAGCAGTAGGAGTTGACCAGAAGAGTGGAAGTAACGGAAGATAGCGAGCAGGAAGTGCTAGTAGGAAAGTAGTGATCGTCATTGTTGTACTAGTAGATGTAGTAGCCCTGAGAGGACTCAGAGAAAAGGAAGGATAGCTAGTAGTAGTAGTAGTAATAATAGTCGTAACAGAAGAAGTATCAAGTAATAAATACTAGCCCGGAAGAGATTATGAGACCAGGGATGTTGACGAGTAGGAAGTAGCATCAGTAGTAGTGACAGTATTAGAAGACTACCTGTTCGAGTACTATCCCATTAGAATTTAAGATTAACGAGGAATAACGTGTAGGGAGTGCCAGCTTCATCGCAAAAGAGAAATAGAGCAAAGGAGAGAATGTGAATAATTGAAAGAAGCAACAGAGATCATTTAGGGGAACTGGCCGGGTTGGGGGTAGGGAGGGGGCGGGGTAAGGTTTGTGGGAGGGCAAGAGGAAGGCTCACAGCCTGCCTCAAGGTAGTGAGTTTTATTCCTTTTTTTTTTTCTTTCTTTCTCAGTTGTCTTCCTTGTGTTCCATTCTCCTTTGAATCTATTCCTTTCCCTCGAGCTTTGCATTCCTCTCAGAGCATGAATAATAATAGGTCAAAGAAATTGACAATTAGTGTGTTCTTAAAGTTCGAAAGAAGAACAGTTAGCCTCTGTCGCAATATGAGAGAGAGGGAGAGAGCAAACAGAAAACAGTGAATGTTAAAGTGACGATGAGAAATAAAACTTGCTGCGTCATGGTGACATTTTAAGAAAGATGTTACGTAGCACATCGGTCTATTGTTAGTTTGTCTTTTATTTATAGATTTTACTTTTATTCTTGGAGGACATTTTCTTATGCACATGTTTTTCTTATCTTGTGTGGTCGATGACTGATTGAAGGCTAAGGAATTCCGGTAGCAAAGTTTCATATATATATATATATATATATATATATATATATATATATATATATATATATATATATATATATATATATATATATATATATATATATATATATATATATATATATATATATATATATATATGTGTGTGTGTGTGTGTGTGTGTGTGTGTGTATTGACCGATTTCGGTCCCAATAGATGTAATGGTCTTTATTTTTTTAAGTTTAAACTTTTCATTGTTTATTCATTAGTTTGTTTATTATTCTTTTATCATTCAGCCATAGTTTGTTCATTCAGCTTAGGAACAACGTAAAATAAAAAAAGAAGGAAAACAAAAAATAAACAGTTAAGGAAAGACGTAATTGATAAGCTAGCTGCAATTCAGAGAGGAATTATGTCTGTTGAAATCAGTATTTTTTTTTTATTCATCAATTCCGTCTCAACTCCAAGGCTGCGCTATCTTTGATTTGAATTACGTAACAAAACAACGCACATTCTCGACATAGGCGAAAAAAAAAGTTACGTAAACAGTAACAAGGTCAATTTATCGTGGATGAGAGTAATAATTGAGATTATGGTAATTGCGTAGATCACAGTGACAATGTAATCATATTAAATTTAAACTACAGTATTCTATAATAATAATAATAATAATAATAATATTAATAATAATAATAATAATAATAATAATAATAATAATAATAATAATAAAGGCAGTGGGAAATGAAAACGGCACAAATTCCAAGATTCGAATAACAACGACAGCAGCAGCAATGAACAGATGCACACGAAGCGGATATGATATTCAGACGAAGGCATTTCGCCGAATATATTACACGGCGACGGAAACATTACTGTCTGTCACACAGAACTCCATTGCCCGGACGCGCGCACGCACGAATGAATATGCATACGCACGGATACAACCCAACCGGGGCAGTCATTACAATGATACATTCGCACATTATGGCAGCATGTAATTACTTTGTGCATTTCATTGGTTTCCTTTGCTGTATCCGCACTTAGCTGCCCAGCTTCTTGTTTTAACTTTACTTAGTTCCATTTTTCAGTTTTCATTTCAAAACAAATCCTTCACGAGTCGGGGGTGGGGGAGGTTACGATACCCTAAGCAGCGCGACTCCTGTGGGCTTTTAGATTTCTTTAAAATGATAAAATATAAGTGACAGAGCGTCTACACCCACTGCCTTCCAGGTTCCCCTGGACACTAGCAACGAGCAACCCGTCAACTACCGTCGCCGTTGCAGGGGCTTAACTACCCGTCTAAGGCCGCCGCATCCTTCAGGAGCTCTGACATTTTTGAGAACGCCGGACCCGGAAACAGAGAGAAGAGGAAGTAAAAGGGTCCAAGCGGAGACTATCGAGGTTAAGGTAAAGCAAGGTAAAGTCTCTCCTGCCTCCCTCGTCCTCCTCCTCCTCCTCCTCCTCCTCCCCCCCAAACCCTTGAACATGAGTCTAACATAGCCCCGAAACCCCAGGTCCCGTATAAGCCCGCCCACCCTCCACCGGACCTTCTGAAGGTTGCCTCTCGGTGGTGCAATGTTTTGGAAATGGGAAGAGGCGGGGCTTGGCGGAGCGGAGTAGTGGTGGGGGAATATCCCTTGCTTATTTTGAACGTAGTCTCTCTCTCTCTCTCTCTCTCTCTCTCTCTCTCTCTCTCTCTCTCTCTCTCCGTGTCACTCGTGGAAGATTCCTACAGACTTAGGATTCGTTTTGGGATGGCGTCAGCGTGGGGACGACTTTCACAATGTTTTGTAATGGCTGGCATTATCATAATTCTCTCTCTCTCTCTCTCTCTCTCTCTCTCTCTCTCTCTCTCTCTCTCTTGACTATCATATTTATGCAATGTTCTCACTGAAAGTCAAGGATCTTCAGAAGCTCACTCAGTCCCTCTCTCACTGTCTTTATCATTATTATAATACATTGTAAGTAAAAGTCAAGAATTATGTAAATTTACTTGTTAATATTACTATTGCAAATATTTTTAAGAGACTGTCTCAAAGTCAGAATTATTCGAAACTCTCTCTCTCTCTCTCTCTCTCTCTCTCTCTCTCTCTCTCTCTCTCTCTCTCTCTCTCTCTCTCTCTCCATAGTGCTGAAGAAGCATCTGAATATCATACTGTGTTAAACCAAGATGTTTATTTTTTATTAATAAATTGACAAAGATAGTGTTGAGTAAGCGTGACCTACTTATTGTGTAGTAGCTTCTCTCTCTCTCGTTCAACGGTCTCTCTCATTTATTGAGAATGTCTGCCTGTCTAGCGAAACTGTTAAGTCAGCCTTAACCTTGCCGTTCAAGTACGCTTCTGTCTCGTCTCTATTGTCTGTTGAATGCCCCCTCTCTCTCTCTCTCTCTCTCTCTCTCTCTCTCTCTCTCTCTCTCTCTCTCTCTCTCTCTCCTATAGACAGGTACGTTCCATTATGTGGTCATTCGTAATTGACTGTTTCGGTTGCATAAAAGTAAGGGCACATAATTTACATAAATATGTTTACTGATACTGTGTATGTGTATGTATAACATACGTTAGCAAATTGCTTGCCTATATATATATATATATATATATATATATATATATATATATATATATATATATATATATGTATATATATATACATATATATACATATATTACCATAACAGTATATAAATTCTCTATATCTCTCTCTCTAACAGTCTCTCTCTCTCTCTCTCTCTCTCTCTCTCTCTCTCTCTCTATCTCTATATATATATATATATATATATATATATATATATATATATATATATATATATATATATATATATATATATATTTATATATTTATATGGTTTATTGGGGATAGAGTGTCTATTTACGTATGAATAACAAATTTTGCTTTAGATAATAATATATGTTCCTCCTCCAAATCTGTGCACTTTTACTTGATCGGTTTATTTTTCTGTCCCAAAATCGTATTCGAAAGTCCTCTCTGTAGAATAAAGTTTAGATTCAGTTATATTACCCAGTGCACAAGTGTTGCAAGCAAAGGTCATCTTGCAGCATTGGACGTCACTCGCTCGTTATGTATTAATTAAACTTGAGGCATAGTATGCTAAATAAGGAGGTTCAAGGGTACTGTGGAATCTCGGCGTGTTGCTGCTGTTCCCGTATCCTTCAGGATTCCCTAAAGAAGCCCCCGTGGTGGGTAGTGCCGTAAGTGCACCTCATATGGTGCACTGTAGGCATTACTTAAGGTTCTTTTTAGCGTCCCTTCGGCCCCTAGCTGCAACCCCTTTCATTCCTTTTACTGTGTCTCAGTTCATATTCTCTTTCTTCCATCTTACTTTCCACCCTCTCCTAACAATTGATCCATAGTGCAACTGCGAGGTTTTCCTCCTGTTACACCTTTCAAACCTTATTACTGTCAATTTCCGTTTCAGCGCTGAATGACCTCACAGGTCCCAGTGCTTGGCCTTTGGCCTTCTATTCTATTCTCCTAAAGAAGCAAATGGCAGATATTCATTTTCATTTCTTAATACCTAAGTATTTTTATTGGCACTGATGGTCATATAAGTGAACGCATTACACAGACACTGGAGTCCTTTATGTAACTGCTGTTTTTTTTTTTTTTTTTCATGCCTGTTTTGAATCATTATTCCTTATCAGTTCTTGAGTGCTTGTCTGGGAACCTGTAAGAATATACAAGCAAATAAGTGCACATAGGAGACGCTAACACGAGTGGAATCTTTTTTATTTATATTGATATTTAATAATACCAATTTATTTTATATTTAGTCATAGTGTTCCTTGGTTTGTTAACCTTATTCAACCCATCTTTTTTGTATGGTAAAAACATTCTGCGGCGTGTTTTTTGTAAATCTGCCAGTATTTTGATTAATAAACGCTAAGATAACAAAAGCTTGCAAGTTTAGTAAACATCTTACACTTAACAGTTTCGTCAGAAGAAAACGTGCCTTAACATTTAACCTAGTTAACTGGTTTTTTTTTTTTGCTGTATAAGTAGGAATTTTGTTGCGGCATTGCTTATTGGAAAACGTAGTATTTTTGAAGGTCTTGTGTTAATTTTAGTTCACATATATATTTAAATTTCTATTGCATATCTTGAGAAGAATAACCTGACTAACGCTGAACGTGAATATTAGAAAAGTGAAAAAAAGCAGTAGGAAAAAGATGCAAATTAGGTTCAGTAAGGCGGCAAGAAAAGTACATGCGACCTACATGCATAGGCTATGCGTTCAACGAGGAAAAAGTCGAGTCTTTGTAAAATTGGTCATTTCCCTTAGTTCATACAGGCTGTAGATACTGTATTACCTACATATTTTTCAAGGAAATACTTGAGATAGGCCGTTAGTCACTCTCTCTCTCTCTCTCTCTCTCTCTCTCTCTCTCTCTCTCTCTCTCTCTATCATATATATATATATATATATATATATATATATATATATATATATATATATATATATATATATATATATATATATATATATATATATATATAAATATATATATATATATATGTATATATATATATATATATATATATATATATATATATATATATATATATATATATATATATACATATAAATATATATATATATATACACAGTATATATATATTTAAATATACATATATATATATATATATATATATATATATATAAATATATATATTTATATATATATATATATATATATATTATATATATTTTTTTGTATATATATATGTGCGAGAGAGAGAGAGAGAGAGAGAGAGAGAGAGAGAGAGAGAGAGAGAGAGAGAGACAACTATTAGTTTCGTCTTCTTGACATTTTCAGACTCGCATTGAAACAGAAACACCGATACATTGAATTTATACCAGTCGTGTGTTTCATATGTCATTAGCTAATAGAAGAGAGGATAATAAAGGATCAAAACACAACTGATCAACTGAACGAGCTGATTCAACGAATCGGCTCAGAACATAAGTGTGGGATCGACCTAACCAGTCAACAGAAGTGAGGAGAAAACGTAGCAAAACAGCTATAAAAATAAAGCGTGGAATTGGCGTAACCAATGAACTCAAAAGTAGAAGAAATTGGGGACTTGACTTAATCGGCTAAATAAATTGGATCCGAATCGTTCAACTAGGAAGAAAAATAAGGATTTGGCAACAAGTCAACTAGATAAGCATAGGAACCGGATAAATCTTGACTTTTAGGAAAAGGTATTTGCTTCAGAGAAAATCCAAGCCAAAGAAATCGCAAATGACGACAACCGACGAGAGAGAGAGAAAAAAAAAAAGACCGGGAAAATAGCGACGGTAACCGGTCTGCATTGGGCATTTTCCCAGAGTTGCAGTTGCAACGGGAGAGTCCAGCCTGACCCGCAGCTAGCTTGCAACGCCTTTAATTGGTCCAGTGTGTTTTGCAAGAGCCCTTCCTAGGCTGCCTGAACTGGTCCCTGCTCTCGTAAGATTGCCATGAGCTGTCCTAGCTATTAGGTAACTGTGGTTCTGCGTACTCGGAATGAGAGAGAGACAGAGACAGACAGAGAAAGAAATATACATATTATATCCACATATATATATATGTATATATATATAAAATATATATAAATATATGTATGTATATATATATATATATATATATATGTATGTATGTATGTATATATATATATATATATATATATATATATATATATATATATATATATATATATATATATATATATATATATATATATATATATATATATATATATATAGTTAGTTTACATAACATTGTTACATCAGAGTTTTTGAAGTAAAAAGGCCTTTAAAATAGTAATAATATACACTATCCCATGTTTAGATTATAATTTAATATAAATTTATTTTTCCAAAATGACCTGGGCTAATTTAAGCCACTGGGGAGGCGTTTCATTGCTTATTACTGTAAGAAATTTTATTCATATATTTTTATCAGCACTTAACTGTTTGTTTATTTATTTTATTTCTTTATTTATATAATTTGTTTTAGTTCCTGCAAGATTGGGCGAGTTTTGGTCACTAGTTTTCGTGGACCAGTGTTTGTTGCATTGCCATTTAAAATTAAGCCACTTTATACAAAATGCTGACCATTGCCGGATGTCTGTTCGTTATTGTGATTATATATGATACTTGCATGCAAGAACCAAAGTAGGAAAAGAAACAGGACTATTCCTCTTCTCTCTTCTCGAAGAAACTGTTGCGTTACGCGGACCCCCTCCCCTGAACCAACACCCAACCAACATCGCACCCATCCGCTCGATCGCTTCCTACTCCCCCCCCCTCCCCCCCATACACACCCCTCCCCTTCCGTGGTCCCTCCAACGCCACTTCCTCCTCGGTGATGCTGGGCGGTTAACGTGAAGTTCACTTGAAGCATAACGAGCATCTTATATCTTTACGCAAGGACGTTCTATACTGGGTAAGTAAATTGTTGTTATTATATATTATTATTATTATTGTTATTGGTAGCCCACCGAGGATATGACAAATAATAGTGATGATGATAATGAGATAGTCTGGTTGGACACTGAGAAAGGGGAATAAGGATAATTGTAAAAATAATGATAACTGCGAAGATTGTGGTGGTTAACTGGGAGGTGAATGATGATAATAATTATAATAATAATTGTAACGTGCATAAGTTTGTAGACATTATGAGTAAACAGTATTCTTATGGAAATGGATTATAAAGCTATATAAACATGACAGTTAGTGATATAACTTTAGTAGCAAATAATACATGTATTAAATACATGGCATTTCAAAAGCCATTATTTTAGCTAACTTATTAACTATTATTAATATTATTATTGTAACCAAAACTACAGCATCAACAAGGACAACAAAACCATCTACGTATCGAAGCCCGGCCGCCTATTCGTGGCCCTGCTACGCAATAAGCTCGGGCCGTTAGGCCTACGGAATATTGGATATTAGGCCTAAGAAATGGCTTATCATTGATTTCGTATCCAAACAATATGTTGATACACTTTCCGCTCGCTGTCCTACTTTCCTGTGATCATAGATTGCAACGCTAATGGGCTGTGATTTGTGCGTGTTTCAGGTGTGTGTGTGTGTCTGTGTTTGTGGATGATATACAGTGCGTGTAGTGCGTATGAATGTATGGCTTTTCCTGGAAGTGCGTCCGCATAGACTGGTTTTTGATGCGGATGTCTATTTACTGCGTATGTTATGCAAGGGGGTATGGGTGTACGCAGACGCCTGCGCACGCACACACACGCACATGCACACACACATATATATATGTATATATAATGTATGTATATATATATATATATATATATATATATATATATATATATATATATATATATATATATATATATATATATATATATATATATAGAGCTTACATGCCTTTCCATATTAAAGACGATGGTTCCAGGAGTTTATCCTTCCAGCCTCCAGCAAGAATTTTGTTTATATATATATATATATATATATATATATATATATATATATATATATATATATATAATATATATGTATGTATGTATGTATATCTATATTCCAACCCGTCAAGAGAAATGAAATTCCACAACTTTTCAGATTCCTAACAGTGTCCACACTGTCTTGAGACACTGTCGTCCATTTTCCAGTAGGGCAACGCGCTAGTTCTTAAGCGAAACTGTGGTTAAGGGATAACGGCTGGGCTTCGCAGGAGTTGGATTTTAAGCCTCGGTTGAACGGATGAATTTTATTAAATGCTTATTCTCCGAGTTTATTGGGATAGTATGGTTTTATATGTAAGTGGAAAGAGAGCGAAATTGTATTCATTTTATTTTTTTCATTTGTTAAGAAGTATATATTAGTGACAAGAGAATTGAATTTATTATGCTTCCCTTTAACCAGGGTATTATCATGCGTCCTTCCACCTCGCTCAGTATGCCATAAGTGCAAACTGACTGTGAATAGCAACTCTCTCTCTCTCTCTCTCTCTCTCTCTCTCTCTCTCTCTCTCTCTCTCTCTCTCTCTCTCTCTTTTATGACTCTCTAATTTTATTTATAAATTCTCTCTCTCTCTCTCTCTCTCTCTCTCTCTCTCTCTCTCTCTCTCTCTCTCTCTCCAAATCCTTTTCCTAACAACAACCTTGAAAACAGACTTGTTTTCCAGCGTCTTACTTTAAGTTTTTGAGAAAGACGCCGTCGAGACACAAAATCAGCGAGTATTCGTCGATTAGAGTTCATTGTGGAGGCAGACGCATCTTATCAATTGCACCAAATACTTCAGTGCTCTCTCTCTCTCTCTCTCTCTCTCTCTCTCTCTCTCTCTCTCTCTCTCTCTCTCTCTCTCTCTCTCTTTTGTTTGTCATGCTATTTGAACCACAGTCCAGTCATTATCCGCCCCCACTCTATTTTCGTATTTCTTATATTTATATATATATATATATATATATATATATATATATATATATATATATATATATATATATATATATATATATATAAATATATATATATATATATATATATATATATATATATATATATATATATATATATATATATATATATATAGTGTGTGTGTGTATGTGTCAGTGAATTCATTCCCAACTGTTGATATCATAGAATTTTAGTGTCAAGTCATACCGTCACTAATTTGACTTGCGACTTTGTGAGGTATATCATTCGAAATAAGGAAAAGCAAACTGGTTAAGAATCCATAAACTTTTTATTTTATTTATTTCCTACTTTATGGTGTAATAATGATAAATTACATTACTTATTGTTGAATGTGCAAGGATCCTAAGCGTTTGACGTTCACTAGAAATATATATAAAGAACTTTTTTTTGTATTTAACATGGCATATAGGTTGAAACAGAGTGAGTCCTCATGTTGTTAAGCCTGGAGGGTAGGAGTAGTATTTATGTGGCGACGGAAATATGAAAGTAGTTTTTTTATAAGTGAATTTGGAGATCGAATTTGATTTTTGGACCTCAGACGTGCTGATCTGAAACGCTTTAGTGTGTTTCTGCATGTTTAGTTTATGTTTTTCCTCCTACAAAACCATTTATGGGCATTACTTTGTACTTAAAGTTTTGTATTTTCTAGGTCAGTTAGTTCAACTGGATATCGACTTAATAAGGAACATAAGACCAGCACGTCGTTACACTTCGTCGGCAGACGGACAAACACAGATTTATATATATATGTATATATATATATATATGTATATGTATAATGTAATCTCTGTAAGTGTAATCTAAATTCAAGTTTGCATCATAATATATATTTATATATATATATATATATATATATATATATATATATATATATATATATATATATATATATATATATATATATATATATGTGTTTGTGTGTGTGTGTGTGTGTGTGTGTGTGTGTGTATGCAGGTTACATTCATACGGAATGCAATTTATTGTTGAAAGAAATTCACATTTGCATGTACAATGCACGTATCGTCACTTCACCAGTCTTGAGCGGTAGGACGAGACGTGGCAGAAGATAAAATATGTGGGTCTTATTATGGAAATCAACTGCGATTTTGTGAACATGCAAAATGAGAGGACTCAAAAGGCAGTGTTGTAAGACTCGATTGCAAGAATTGAGACGGCAGCGCGTCCAGTAAGCATGATGTAGCATAAACCAATGAGCGTCGGCCATTGGGGCCACGCTTCCCTGAAGTGACCAATCACCTGCCCGGTTTTTGGGGGTGCGTCTTGGGGTCCTTTCTTCGCAGCAAGGTCGCCTTCATTGTATTCAATTGGTCATCCTTTCCCAATTCGAAGGAAAGGATTTTTCCATTACGTTCGATTTCATCCAAGCAAGTCGTCTGGATGGATGTTCATAGTAATAATAATAATAATAATAATAATAATAATAATAATAATAATAATAATTTATAATAATAATAATAATGAATTTAATTCAGCTCGGTGTCATATACATGGTGATTGCAATAATTAACAACGATTAACGTAACTTTAGATCAGGGTTAGGTAGAGGGGAGGCAATGATGTAATGATGACACTACAGAATGCAGGTACAGAAGAGACAAAAATAATGCAACCAGGTGATAATATTAATCACAAATAGTCTAATAATAGTGACGAAACAAGAGCATTTTAGAATCGCTGAAGCCACTGATAACTTCACAGTCTTATCAGTATTATCCTTCATGGTAGAGAGAGAGAGAGAGAGAGAGAGAGAGAGAGAGAGAGAGAGAGAGAGAGAGAGATAATTAAAGAAATACCCTGATAATTAACCGTTTAACCAGACGTTATTCCATAACTTGACTGAATAAGCTTTAATTGCAAAGGTTGCTCATTAATGTAATTCTTTTCGAGGTAGTCTGCAGGAGACATCTATCTATCTATCTATCTGTTTGTCTAATGTATGTATATATATATACTATATAAATAAATATATTTATGTATATATATGTGTGTGTGTGCAACTTTTCCCACTTCTCATTAATGTAATTCTTTTCGAAGTAGTCTACAGGAGACATCTATCTATCTATTTATCTGTTTGTCTAACATATGTATGTACAGTATATACTGTATATATAAATAAATATATTTGTGTATGTATATATATATATATATATATAATATATATATGTATATATACACATATACACAAATATATTTATTTATATATACAGTATATATGTGTGTGTGTGTGCAACTTTTCCCACTTCTATGTGGGGTCAATGTTTCTGACAGCTTTCCTCTACCTGGGTCGGTCAAACACATCGTCCTCTGACAATTGTTTGTGTCTCAGGTCTTCTCAGACAACATCCATCCACCTCCGCTTCGGTCTTCCCCTTGCACCTCCATCTCCATCACTCTCCTCCCTACGTATCTCATCCCTTCTCATCACATGGCCATACCACTGCAGCCTTCTTTCCTGAGCCTTTGATAGTTCTACGACTTTAGTGGTTCCTCTTATTCTTTCATTCTTGAGCCTTTCCATTTTTGTTACTCCACTCATCCACTTGAGCATTTTCATCTCTACAGCATCCAGTTTCTTCCCTTGCACTCTCTTTACCGGCCATGTTTCTCCTCCATACACGAAAGCTGGTACCACTAGTGCCTTCCTTTAACCTTTATGTTGATTCTGCAGTCGCCCAAGGCACCTGGCATCTTTCTCCAATTTTTCCATCCCGCCTGCACTCTGTGTGTTATTTCTACATCCAAATTTCCAACATTAGCCACTGTTTAACCAAGATACCTAAATTTTTCTACTCGGTTCAACCTGGTCCCTTCCATACTGATCTGGGAGTCTTATCTTCTTTAAAACTTAGGTATTCAGTCTTCTTCCTACTGATCTTTAATCCTCTGTCTTCCAGTACCTTCCTCCTTTGCTCTAGTTTTGACTCCACTACCCCTCTGTTGGTGCTGCGTAACACGATGTCATCAGCAAACAGCATGCACCAGGGGGGTTGCTCTCTTATTCCTTGAAATAGCACTTCCATTATCAGGTCAAAAAGATACGGACATAAAGCAGGTCCCCGATGTAAACCAGCTCTTACTGGTATCCATTCAGTTACCCCAACACTGCTTCTTAATCTGCGTTTTTCCTCCTTCATACATATCTTGGACCAACCTCACATACTTCTTTGGTATTCTCTTTAACCTCAAAACCTCTTGGCGTGGGACTCTATTATATGCCTTTTCCATATCTTTGAATACTATGTGCAGTCCTTTCTGCTTTTTCCGAGGTTTTTCCATCATCTGTCGGAGGGCAAACACTGCATCTGTCGTTCCTCTTCCTAGCATAAAACCAAACTGTTCTCCACTTACCGATGTTTCTTCTCTAATTCTTTGACCCATTATTCTTTCCCAGATTTTCATAGACATTGGCTTTATTCCTCTAGTTTGTACAATACTGGATGTCACCCTTCTCTTTATATATAGGCACAATAAAGCTTTCTCTCCATTTTTATAATATAATATAATATAATATATATATATATATATATATATATATATATATATATATATATATATATATATATATATATATATATATATACACTGTTTGTTTGTGTGTATATATATATATATATATATATATATATATATATATATATATATATATATATATGTATATATGCCATAGTACCTTCTTAATTTCCGAAATCCTTCACACCTTTTGTATACGCTTGTCATTACAAAGCCTTAGACCCAAATGGCAGAAGATGAAGAAATTTGACGTCCATAGCAAGATTCGAGCCCGCGTCCGGAGTATTGAGATGAGACCACGTCCTGCTACGGACATCAGAATTTCTTCATATTCTGACATTTGGATCTGAGACTTAGTAGTGTCAAGCGTATCCAAAAAGTGTAAAGAATTTGAGAAGTTAACTATCACATTTACAGTACATTTGCATCTGGTGAAAAGTGACCCACATTATATATATATATATATATATATATATATATATATATATATATATATATATATATATATATATATATATGTGTGTGTGTGTGTGTGTGTGTGTGTGTGTGTGTGTGTGTGTGTATGTGTGCATTTACATTTGTATCTGGTGAAAAGTGACCCACGTATATAAATATGTGTGTGTATGATATATAATATAAATATATATATATATATATATATATATATATATATATATATATATATATATATATATATATATATATATATATATATATATATATATATATATATATATATATATATATATACACGTGTGGTGGAAGACACTGTTTTTTACCTTTCAATCGAACCTTGACACGGCAAGGCCGGGATCGAGTGTGTGGTGACATCCGTCAGATTGATTTTCGGCCGTGAGGCGGTTAGCGAAGCACCCAGTCCTCGGCCGGACCCGTGTAACGATGTACTATTCAGTGTGCTTTCGTGTACTCTCAAGAGGCATCAACGACGGCTTCTGTTCTCTTTCATATTCCATGTTTAATCGTCGTGAGACCTTTGTAACATAATGCATAGCCAACTCCTCGGGTTGTTTCAGTAAACGCTGCCTTGTATTATAAAGCTTCTCTCTCACTTTCTCTTTCTCTCACTCCCGCTCTCTCTTTCTCTGGTTCATTTCTTAATTGAGTTTCATTAGTTTATGGTGACTGCTCTCTCTCTCTCTCTCTCTCTCTCTCTCTCTCTCTCTCTCTCTCTCTCTCTCTCTCTCTCTCTCAATTGCTTCAGTCAAGAAGCCTTGCATTGTCTGTCCTCTTAGGATTTATGCTTTTTGTTCAAAGTACTTTGTGGCTATTAACCACCTGTCCTGTTTAATCCAAACTCGAGTTGAATGGAGCTTAATACTTCGGTTAAGAAGAATTCCACCCACTGAAAAATGGAGACTTGCGTGAATCGCAGAAGTCTGATTCGGAAATAGAATTCCGAGATAATTATTCAGTTAGAATTTCGAAAAACTGATTTTTAGTTAGAATTCCTACGCTTTCCATTGGAGGGAAAAAGTCAGATACCTTTCATGGAAGAAAGAAATGTTAATAATTTTATCGATTTTTGTATCTATATGTTTATTTCAAAATCAAAAAACTTGCGATGATTAGCCTTTTTGTTGACCTGACAATAAGCCTCATAAATATTCACATACGGTACTTTTTAATAGAATAAATTGAACAAAAATATTCTCATAGCTTTAATACTTTTTGATAGAATAAATTTACAAAAAAATAGAAATACCTTTCCCAGACAAAATCGAAAGGTTTCTACAAAAAGTAATTGGAAATTGGAAATTAATCGTTGTTAACATTCGGGTTATAGTGATTGTTTATGGTGCACACACACACACACACGCACTATATTTGTATATATATATGTGTATGTATATATATAATATTACACAACTCCTTTCTCCAATTTTAGAGGGGTTGGCTCTAGGAATTGTTAAACTTCCTGTTGTCAGGTCTTCAGAAAGCTCTCTCTCTCTCTCTCTCTCTCTCTCTCTCTCTCTCTCTCTCTCTCTCTCTCTCTCTCTCTCTCTCTCTCTCTCTCTCTCTATTTATTTTGACTGCTATCCCATTCCCTTCCTTAAAATGGTACCTAATTCACTGCTTATGACGGTAGGGACAGGATTTTTCAGGATACTTAGTTCGTCCCCAGCCCTTAGCCCCCTGCCCTTCTGCTTCGTGGGATCGATCCCAGCCAGGTCTCTCATTTATATCCATAAGGGGTTGATGATCAGTCAGTCACTCAAGAGGAAACTGACACACAAGCAAATTAATCACCCGGTCATTAATCGATGCACTCTTAATCTATTAGCAACGGCATGAGATCCGAATTGTTTTTAAGTGCCCTTTGTAGATAAGAGACGAATGTTTACAGGACTGGCGACGCCACGTATTTAATATACACAGACATACAGATACGCACACACACACACACACACACACGTCTGTCACGTGGAACCGGGGTGCCTCCGATTGTTGCTGAGGGGACGTCTGTCACCAAGTTCGTGTTGAACCAAGGTAGCCCATATTTCTCTCTCTCTCTCTCTCTCTCTCTCTCTCTCTCTCTCTCTCTCTCTCTCTCTCCGTTGCATTTAGTTGTTCTTCATGTAGGCATTATTTTTTATTCTCTCTCTCTCTCTCTCTCTCTCTCTCTCTCTCTCTCTCTCTCTCTCTCTCTCTCACTTGTTCATTGTTCATGTCGGTTTTGATCTCTCTCTCTATTGTACTGGGTTGTTGTTTAGGTAAATAATATTAACCCATTTTTCATGCATTCTAATCAAGATGTAAAAATCATCAAATAATTTTATAGGAAATGGAATGAAGGATTTATAGAACTAGGTTGTAAACGTCATGGCAGCTCAACAGATTCTGGTTGCTGACACTCTGGAACGAGCAGCACGCACTACTTCTTTAGCTACAGAAGCTTAAGACGTAAATACAAGTTGCCCGCTTAAATCAAGTCTGAGTAGGATAGTCAGACAGGATACAGTATAGCCCGTTGATGTCTGTTCGTGATCTTCATCCTTCTTTGTGGTAGGATGGTGAACTTTAACCTCTTTTTGATATATCAAGTGCGCCTTTGAATCTGTCTACCATTCTTTTTCTTGGTTTTTCTTGTTAATTTATTTTTTTAACGTTCTGATTTCAGGCTTTTTATTCTGTAAAGGCTTTGTAGTAAAAGAAAGAAAGAGAAAGCTGGAGGTTAAGAGGACATTTTGGTAATTTTACAAGTACATGATTACCATTGTTTGTAAGTAAGAAGCCACCTCTTGGAAACATTCTTTCTGAAAGGTAGGGTACAGAAAAATATTAATATTGAAATACAGAGATGAACACGCTAAAAATATTTATGTCAACCCGAACGGTAGGTTTAAACTGTATTTGTTAATTTTTGGTAAATTTAAGTCAACTTTGATAAAATTCTGCTTGTAATACTGTTAAAACTGTAAAATATTGTATATTTTCTCTAATAAAAGATATATATATAAAAAAGGTAAGGTCTGGCAGGGAAGGCTCCGGCCACTTAGAAAGAACAATATTCCAATTAGTGTCCAACAAATGACCACAAGCATTTTTTTTTATCAATACCTTCATCGCTGCAGATATAGGTAACCATGCAAATAATACCTAATTTTATGGCACTAGTATGCGAGATGCTTTTGTGCACTGAGGTAGATTTTGGAGTTGAAGGTAACTCTTAATTATTATTATTGAATATTCAGAATCATTATGTGCAGCATTTCCAACGTAAAACGAATCCTGGAGTGGAGGCTTTGCTCAAGACTTTACTATTGTTTTTGCATGGGTTCACCTTAATACCCCACAGGTTATACCACTGACTGATCTGTTCCATAGTAGAATCACTATGCAATTTGGGACGATATTATAACGTCAGTAACAGTTGAATCATCTGCGTACTGTGCCCATTTCTCGTCTTCAGCAAACAAAGAGAGAGATTAACATAAAATTTTACCTTCTTATTGCATGACACGTATAAATTAATTGATTCTCTCTCTCTCTCTCTCTCTCTCTCTCTCTCTCTCTCTCTCTCTGGCGATGAAATCTGACCACATAAAGGAAAAGGCTAAAACAAATCCGACGAGAAAAGGACAACATTTTAACGTTAAGACACGAATAACGTTATAGATAAAAAAAAAAAAAAGTCAACACGTATGAAAAGATCTGAGTGAGGCGCAGGATAGAGTAACTCCCCTGAAAAGAATTCTAGAGGCCAAGGAATAGAGAAAGGAATAGCCGTTTAGGAATCCGCATATTGTTAGATTTCCAGTGGCGCATCTGTTTGGGAGTTGGATTGACGTGCGTGTGTGGAATTGTATTATGCAAGCTGGATAGACAGACACTCGCCCGTTCGACCATATTCACCTGACTTGTTCCTGTTGAAGTGAAGACACCGACTGCAGGTGTACTACTGGGTGTTCCGCTCTGAGCCTTATGAGAATTGCACCAGGTGAAAAGGTGGGGGTCATTGCCTCCAGGTGATAGGTAGGCCAGCCAGCTAAAGTTTATTTGTGTGTGTGCGTGGTCGCAGTTGCGCAGTAAATTTGTTTATACATATATATATATATATATATATATATATATATATATATATATATATATATATATATATATATATATATATATATATATGTGTGTGTGTGTGTGTGTGTGTGTGTATGATGTAACCTGTTGGTAGTGCCAGAAGTTGTAAGGAAACCTAATATACAAGATAATAGATGTCCAGCATTATTATCAGTAACACTTGAATACTGATATAATTAGATGAAACAGTAGGTTAATTTTAGTACAGACTTTTTTTTTTCAGTTTGTCCTTGTTCATATGAAATTTTGTCTCTCTCTCTCTCTCTCTCTCTCTCTCTCTCTCTCTCTCTCTCTCTCTCTCTCTCTCTCTCTCTCTAGATTTTCTTTTCGCTTACTTCTACAGATATTTTGAAGTGAAAATCTCGCTCTCCAGGAAAAAGTATTTTCGCAAATTTTTATTCAGTCTCTCTCTTGGTTACCTAGATATTTTTCGCATATTTTTAGGTACTTTTGAAGTGAAACGCTCTCTCTCTCTCTCTCTCTCTCTCTCTCTCTCTCTCTCTCTCTCTCTCTCTCTCTCTCTCTCTCTCTCTGTATAGCCGTCACGTATTTTTGGATACTCATCATTCTAAAGGTGCAACGTGTGGGTGACCTACCAGAACACAGACATTTGCAGCAAACACACGTAATTTTCATCACAACAAGCACACAGTTTTTATACAAGGTTTTTTTATTTATTTGTCTTGACTATTAGATAACTTCTCATTGTTACCCCCGACGTAACTACGTTTTGCGCTTTTCTCTGTCTTCACGATTGCTGGAGAATTATATTCATTTGAACTTTGTCATACCTTTTTTTTGTGATGTGAGGGATACTCTTTGAAGGCAACTATTGAAGTTTTTCATTTTTCTAATTTTTAAATTTAGATACTACTGGAAAACCTCTTTAGATTCCCGTTCGTTTATTGCCGGTTGTTTGGTAATAATAATAATAATAATAATAATAATAATAATAATAATAATAATAATAATAATAATAATAATTATTATTATTATTATTTATTATTATTATTATTATTATTATTATTATTATTTTGAACTCCGTATGGTTGGTTGGTTCATTTAAATTAAGATGGTCTTTTTCCTAAGGAGGACTCTAAGTTTGGTAAGGTGTGAAAGAGATTAGGGGGCCTGATGTGGACCTGCGGACCAAACGCGATCACGACATAACATAGTAAGCAGCTCAAGTGGAAGCGGGAATTCAGTCACATGACTGGGGACAGGGGATTAAGTTTCTGATCACATGCTTCTTCGCAGATTAGGCCTTGGCGACAGGCCCCCGTGTGATTCCGAGACAAGCATATAGCAGACTTTACCCCCGCCCATCCCCCATTCCCCTTGCTCAACTTGTCTCTGCGTACCTCACGTTGCAACATCTTAAGTGCCTGAGAGCCCTTCTGGTGCCCCAAAACATTGAACTCTGTGTCATTCTGTCACTTTGCTTCTTTTGTGCCCTTTCGCCCAGTACGCAGTAGCGTTGCTCTTGCTCAGTCTCCTTCTTATTATCTAGGATTTGCTCTTGTGAAGCTCAAAAAGAAGAAGAGAAGGTTCGATGAAACTCGATTCAGTCGTGTGGCGTTTAATTCTAAATTATCTTCAATTCGACGCTGTTTGGAGCTACTATTTATCCTTTAGCCATAGTGTTTTATCTGAATCTTTCTCTCATTTATCCAGTACATGTTCGTGTGTATGTGTGTGGTCTGTTGCCTAGTGATTTTTCTAGATCCGGTCGAATTGAGGCCAGGGACCCTATGACGTAGACAGAGGAAGCCCTCGTCGTCACCCTTATCTAACAGACTTCACTGGGTGTAGGTTTGGTGGGGGAGGAGGGCATGGCGTATGCGATAGGACAGGGGCGGGGCGACGGGCCCAGTGGAGGTTGTAATGGTTGTAGTTGGTAAGGAGCAGCTTGTGTGAGATTTGGGGGATGGGCATTGGGAGGGAGGGAGGTTTAGGGGAATGCAGGGTTATTAGTGCAAGGTTGGAGTTTTCGGAGGAAAGGTACTGGTCCTTGGGGGTAGGATTAGGGGTGGGAGCTTAGGTTGGAGTAGCGACTTTTGCTGTCATTGACGAAACGTCGGGGTGGCTCGTTAGATCCAGTATAGATAAACTGAGCTAGTTACTACATAGAAAACAAATCATTTACGTCATTCGAGCGGATACTAAAACTTCAGACGAATTCATGTTATTGCAAGCGCCTATCTGTTCACAAAAGTGATTCTGCCGGTCGTGTCTGCTCAATTCAGCGAACACCTCTCCTGCTGGCGAAATGAATGACCACTTGACGACAATTGGCGCCGAAAGTCTTCCAGTAATCAACGGAGTACGTCAGTTAATGAGTACGTTTAGCGCAAGTTGTACCGGATGAACTCGAGATCCCTGTCACGACTCGGATTTGATGAACTGGACAAGGATTCTGTTCTGTTATTTCCTGTACCAGGGGGTAAAGTCCTTCGTGCAGTGGTCCCTCGTGTGTTGCTTTCTTGTTCTGCTTCTGAGTAAAAAAAAAAAGCAATGTATATGTTCTAGCACTCTTCCGTTCGTAATCTGGCGATACTCGCCAAGGAAATGCTTGACCTAATTTTTCATTTTTAATTCTCCATTTAGTTTTTCACCGAGAATTTTACCAGTCATTCTTTTCCCAAAAATATACGTATTGCAATACCTGCAATAAGCTAAGAAGTTAATATGCTCGTTGGCTGATAGCATTAGCATTTCAACAACCGATGAAATGCATTTGCTGGCTCGTATTTTTAGAGAATATTTTACGTTCATGTTAGAAATGAAATGACTTATACTCACAAAAGTCTCTGGCGGTGACTCAACTATTTCGTCATAAATTGGCCATACGATTGTTAAACCAAGTTAAAGACGAAGATTTTTTTTACGTAACAGCTCTGACACCAACGTATCAATTGTTGACGACAGTGATGCGTGTACTCGATAGAAATTCATCATCTTTGACTTGGTTTGATCGTCAGAGGCCCAATTTATGACGCAATACTTGACCCTCCGCCAGGCGTGGATGCAAGTACTTGTCCTCGAAAAAATTTATATAGAATATCCTTAAAAGTAAGGAGAAAGAGCATAGCTAAGAAAAGTAACGCAAATTGAAGTACGATGAGGAGAGGGAAATAAACAACTACAAAAGTAAAAAAGATTCGGTGAAATTATTTGGCATCGTTTTTGGTTGTATTATTTTTGACGGATGTGAATTCATTAAGGACCTTCCAATTAACATCCCTCCCCCCCCATTCCTCACCCCTCCCCCACCCACTTTTTCGAACCCGTTACTGGGTGAGGGAGCTAAAATCTAATCTAATAAGTTCTTATGATAAATAGATTGGGACCAAATTAGGGAAAAAAAATAAATTATTCAATTGAAGAATTATGGACAAACATTATTCCATAACATTTTTTTTCATGGTAGCTGGTTTTGCATAATTTTGGTGGGCAATTCCTATATTTTTTATATAATAATAATAATAATAATAATAATAATAATAATAATAATAATAATAATAATAGTTTATGTAAGCCCATTACCCATGCAGATACAGAAAGCAGATACGGAAGTTAGTAGAAAATACAATAGCAGGGTGGAAAAAATAATTAATGTACCCATACTGCAAAGCATGGTACCTTTTACGAACGACCCTATATTGAGAGAGGCTGCCTCGTGTTGGTTGACGGCAAATTTAAATGTGGAGTTGATTACTAGTGCGCTTGCGCTTTAAATCACAAAGATAGATGGATACTTACAATTTTTTTATTATATAGATATAATAGATATGGAATCCATTCCTAAGAGTTTCTTGTCTGGGAAAATTTTTTTGGTCATTGAAAAGTTTTTTTTTTTAGCCTTTTGCTCTTGTCCTTGCCTGAAAATTTATTTGCTATGTCCTGTAGTGAAAAAGTCTTATAGAATCTTTTTAACAGTTTCCATGTCCTGAAAATTCATTTTGAGTTTTTTTGAAAAGGCACTTTAAATAATCTTTGTGCCATGAAAATTCATTATGGGCTTTCCTGAAAAGCCGCAGAAAATAATCTTACGACCCTTAGAGCCCGAGGAATTCATTTCGACTCTAAATTTTTGTGCGCTAGAGTTTATTCGAGCCGTTGTATCTAAAATATGAGATAATTTGACAACTCAGTATCTTTCATTTTTGCAATGTTATTATCTCGTAGTAATCATAATATGCCTATCGTAGGAGGTTACCTCTTACAGTGTGTCTCCCGTGGAACACTGCAAGCAGCACTAACAGTTCTATGCAGCATTCTTTCTTAGGCCCATCTCATTGCTTTCTGCTTTTTGCTTTTCTTCTGCTCCTTCTTTTGTTTCCCTCAATCTCCGTTCAGTTACTTATCATCCACCTTCCCGAATTCTGTCTACAGCCGTAGCCGCTGAGTCTCAGGCCAGGTCACTTCCAGATCCTTGCATTCACCGTGCTACCTTCCTTGTTTCATTTATTTTGTGACTCGCCTCATATCTCACCACCTTTTTTTTTTTTTTTTTTTTCAAGCTAATGCCCATATGAGTCAGTCACTTCCACCTTCCACCATCCACATCAACATTCATTGCTTTATCTTCATGGTAACAATTTACCCCATGGCTGTTGGCACCAAATTATACTAACGGTAGGTCGTCAGGCCACGATAATGAAACTTTCAGACTCGTTGTACGTGCCTGTAGCTTTACCCCGTAAGGGGGTAGTGCCGTCATTGCACCTCATGCGGTGCATTGTAGGCGTTATTTGAGGTTCTTTGCAGCGTCCCTTCGGCCCCTAGCTGCAACCCCTTTCATTCTTATTGCCGTACCTCCATTCGTATTCTGTCTTCCATCTTGCTTTCCACCTCTCCTAACTATTGTTTCATCGTGTAACTGCGAGGTTTTCCTCCTATTAAAAATCCTTTTTACTGTCAATTTCCGTTTCAGCGCTGAATGACCTCATAGGTCCCAGTGCTTGGCTTTTGGCCTCAATTGTATATTCGGTCTGGCTGTGCCTATAGCTTTAATTTGCACATCTTATATAATAATAATAATAATAATAATAATAATAATAATAATAATAATAATAATAATAATGTGGACCATGACTTTCAATTAAGGAGGAAAATAGGCAGTGCTATCTTGATAACGAATATTGCACGGCCTGAGGTGCTCTTATCTCTGATTAATGATTCCGAAAGTTCCAAAGGTATGTTTTACATCATGGTCTAAGTGTCACTTTTAGTTTTCTGTAAGAGGAAACTTTTGAGATGGCTTTTTGTCTGTCCGTCTGCCGTCAGATCTTAAAAACTACTGAGGCTATAGAGCTGCAAATTGGTACGTTGATCACCCACCCTCCAATCATCAAACATACCAAATTGCAAACCTCTAGCCTCAGTAGTTTTTATTTTATGTAAAGTTAAAGATAGCCATGATATCGCGTCTGTCACCGCTATAGGTTTCAACAGCACAGACCACCACCGGGCTGTTGCTGAAAGTTTCATGGGCTGCGGCTGAGAGTTTCATGGTCCGTGGCTGAGAGTTTCATGGGCCGTGGCTGAGAGTTACATAAAGCATTATACGCTGTACAGAAAACTCGACTGCGCTGAAGAAACTTCGGCGCATTTTTTACTTGTTTATTTTTTATTCTAATGGTAAAGGCAGAGAGTATGTTACACTTTAGATAAGACCATCATCACTTCATCAGATATAATGTCGCAAGTGTTGTTCGATCGGTCAGTTATACGGTGACATAGAATCGCTGGGATAATTCTCTCTCTCTCTCTCTCTCTCTCTCTCTCTCTCTCTCTCTCTCTGGTAGTGTGTTGTTTCTGTTTGCCCACAGAGCTGTTGCTGCCACTACTGCTTTCTCTCGAAGAAGTAAACAGACTTAACAGATTGATAAGAAATCGACCCGGCGACAGGGTTATGTTGAAAATCGTCCTAGATGACGACAGTGACAATTCGCTCAAGTGACGTTCGCCTTTCCTTCTAAGCTTCTGTACCATCCTACATCAGCTTCTCCCCTTCGCCCCCCCCCCCCTCTCGCTGATTCCTCTTCCACTTCCTCCCCCCACCCATCGTTCTTTCCTCTTCCCTCCCACTTCCCCTCATACTCCCTTGTACCTTTTACCCTCGGGGAGTAAAGGACAACTTTCTGCCATGTCACTGTTACTAAGCTAATCGCGATTGCGAGGACGATCGATAGAAGGAAGGAGAATGATGGCAGAATGAAAAGGCAAGAAAACGGGAAGAATAACATTGTTTACAGTGTCTTTACGTGGAATAAATCGTTTTCGTGAACACCTTGATCAAACAGTGTAGCGGAAGAATTGTAGTCAATGAAGTTAAGGAATTTTAAAAGCGAGTACAAAACCTTCGGCGTTTCCATGGGACTGACACGGTCTGGTTAGCGAGAAAATGGTATCGAGAGAGAGAGAGAGAGAGAGAGAGAGAGAGAGAGAGAGAGAGAGAGAGAGATGTCGATCCCAGGCGTGATTAGGTATTGAAGGACATCCAGACGAAGGAGCCAAAAGGATGACGCAACCTTCGGGAGATAGAGAAGTGTCGCCGATCGGAGGCTAGGAGCGACCCTTGCGTCATTCCATGGACTGCTGGGCACTTCTGGAAGGTTCTCGTGGCGCCAGGGTGAACAGCACTTACGTGACACATCACTTTAGGGTGCCGCAGATGACGTTTTGCAGGCAGTGACTGATATCAAGTGCAAATTGTCGTTCCCCCCAATCTCTCTCTCTCTCTCTCTCTCTCTCTCTCTCTCTCTCTCTCTCTCTCTCTCTTTGTAGTCATAATGTGTGTCATGTGTGTGTGTGTGTGTGTATATATATATATATATATATATATATATATATATATATATATATATATATATATATATATATATATATATATATATATATATATATATATATATATGTATATATATAGAAAAGACTGGGAAGGGAAAATTAAAGACTAATTACTGAGCGCTTTCATGTATTGTGTAAAGTATTCTTACTTATTATATGGTAACGGCATTCATTTTTTTAAACTACTGCCTAAATACAGTAATGATGTTCTGCTTGTCAGTGGCTTTAATCTTTGCTTTTTGAGGTTTCCTTTTTTGCCTATATCTTTCTTTTACTTTGAACCTCGTAGATGCGTATGAATACACAGTCAACGGAATGTTTCGTCATAACTGGACAGCAAATTCTGCATTCAGAACGACTAAAAATTTGTTAAGTCCTGCTACCATCGCAAAATCTTATAAATCATTCAAAACTGTGGATGAGGTTGGACTTTTGCCAAGGCTCCTTTTGAAACAGATCAAGCAACGAAGTACTGCATTTGGAGTAAGTCATGAAACAGAGAGGAATTCAAAGAGTTCCGGAAATTTGTTGGTCCTTTGGGAAAGCAGCAAAGGCAGACAGTCTCGCAGGATAGAAGTAATGCCTGAGGTTACAGTGAGAAGCCTTTCCAGCCTGATATATGCTAAAGTATTCATTCAGCCCTGTGGACAAAAGGAATTTCACACTCGACGGTCCCATTAAGATGATGTTTTTATGTTTTAGATAAGTCTTTTATTATTGTTGGTGCTTTAAGGACTTTCCACTTACATTTTTGTGGTCAATATTATTATTATTATTATTATTATTATTATTATTATTATTATTATTATTATTATGGGTGATGTTGTTTTCCTTTCATTATTAACGTTTATCTTTTTGCTGCGAATATTATCGTTATTGTAGTTTGTGCCGTTATCAGTATATTATAGTTCCTATGGTTTCTATTCCTTTGAATATCATTAATATTACTTTTTTTTGTTGTTGTGACTGACGTTGGCACGCCTGGTTAAATCCGATAACTCAGTAGGTTGAGGAAAGCGAGAATTCATTAGAAACAAAGTTGAAAACAGGAAACTGGAGTAACCGGGCGAACACCGATCATGACTTAGAAATTCTTGAAGGGTAATCTTTTGTTTCCGCGGAATTGATAAACCTATGAGGCGCCGGGGATCTTTTTGAAATTATTATGATTTGGTAAATGAGAAACCTCTTAAGATTTTGACACCATCATTATTAGTGTTATATTTTTGTTGGTGTTTTCATGAGAGTGATAGACCTCTTTGTCTGCTTCGATTAATTTATTAATATAATTATTATTTTCGAGCATTTGACAGGCCTCTTTGATGTTGTTCCCGGGTGAATGGTTAGACCCCTTTAGATGTTAAAATTTAATTATTGTCATTAATATTATTATTAAATGGTTGAAGTTCTTGACTCTAATAAAATGAAAACGAAGAGCCTGCTCTTATACACACCAATATCATCGCTAATAAAAACAACTCATAAACTTCAAAGTTGGATGAATTGAGAATGTTCAAGAGTCTTACAAATATATATGCAAGACTTCTCAAGCGCTGTTGGTTAAAATTAAAAGACTGCCACATGAAGCACGTTCCTGTGTTTGCAGTCTTAACTCCATGTTGTTAAATGGTAAAATGAAACGTCGCAAATTTTTTTTCTATTTGAAACTGATTGGACATTTTTAGCTACCGGGATCCAGTCATAAATGCAATGACGTCATCTGAAGCAACAACGAAATAAAATGTAGGAATTTTTAAATTCTTTGTTATTACTCAGGACTGAAGGATTGGGACTTTATCTCAAACAATTACTATTATTATTCCTACCATTATTCTGCACACAGTCGAACCAAGTCTAAAATGTTGATGTGTCAATAATGCATCCCCAGACTTAAGAAGATGAAGATATAAACAATTATATCGGTAAACATCTGTCTGGATAAACTTCCACCAAAACAATGGTTATTTTGATGACCTTTGTGACACTGATGTTGCATTTATTTCAGTTACAACAGGATGCGTTGGCGTTTTACGGCATCTTTTAGCATCGTAACTCCTAACTTTGCGCCAAGTGCCCAAAATTGGTAGAGAATTTGAAATGGCGCAGATTGGGGATTGTGTAACAACGTTTAAACGTTCATTCGTGACTTAAATTTTGCACAGTAATGGCCAAATACGTCAAGGTTGTGCGGCAGGATGCTAAAAGACGTCAGAAATCGCGGTCACGTGACACCGCAGAAGACGCGTTTGTGTGGCAGCTAGTGAGTTCAAACTAACCTTGAGTGTCAAATGCGTCGTCAAAACAACAAGAATAAATATCTCCAATTTGTAACAAAAAGGTGACAAAGCACGGCCAGTTGCCATCCAAAAGAGTAAACAACTGCAAACGATAAACAGGATGCAATACTGAGGCTCTTGTGCCTTAATTCTTCTGGAGCAGTACAGTATTTGTAAAGTTGTTTTTTGATTTAGATGTTTGTTTGCCTCCTTTATTTATTGTTTCGTATGTATTTTACAATACTTCTCATTACACTACTGCTGTTTCACGCAAGACAATCCTTTCTGTTGAACTGTGCCTCACAAGTCAATATTTGGGCTTATTTCGCATGACTCTGAGTGTCTTCCTAATAATAATATTAATAGCAGTGGCTTTGTTTGTCTGTTTAACTTTGTCTCCCTTCAGATCTTGACCTATGGACTTCAATTCGTAGATACGTTCTTACCACCAGATACGGACTCTCTGGACTTTGGACATTATAAAGTCCTAATTCAATACGCGGATGGCATGGACACTGATGGCGTTTCTAATATAGTCGTATGTCCGGGGTACGACAGTAGGTATCATACGAATATTATTGAGTCATACAGGATATGAAAGTGGACTTACGGATTCCGAATATGAATGATTTAGGGGCACTGGCTAAGGTAAAGGTGTGTTAGATAAGGTATGGTTACCTTTACCATAGGGGAGCTTACTCTTGTCCCAGTCCTGAATAAAGAAGCAGGGTTAAGTTCAGAGTTAATGGCCCTACATTGTATGTAAACCAATAAATACAGATTCTCATGACACGTTTAACAGGGGTCCGTGTGAGTGGTAAAGGTCTACAATGTGATCCAAGAATCATCGGTGCGAGTAGGTTAGATTAGGTGAACTGAGTCATCTTGCCCTGATCTAATTGACTTCCATGATGATGATCATCAGCTGACAGTCTTATAAACTTACCTTCGTTAGTATTACCATCATCTAACAGCACTAAAATTCAATTGACGTTTTGCATCTAAGAATGCACCTTTATTATCCTCAATCTTATCTAACAAAGATAAAATTGGGTGGCCTTCTTTTCATGTAAAAGCTAACTTAACTTCATAATCCTCCATCATACTGAATAAGAAACCGATTTAATTTAAACATGTACCTGCATTATCATTACCATCGTATTTATCATACTGTTCTAAAAATGGCCCCATTCGTTAATTTAAGGAACATCATCATCAACATCATCATCAACATCATCACCACCTACTGTGACGCAGACTCCTCGCCATTCATCTAAATGCTCACCACCACCTTCATCGGCACCAATTCAGTTGCACCAGGTCAGCGGAATTATGAAATTCTTAGAAGTAAATAACTAAATACTTCTTAGAAGGAAACAGCAGGTACTCGTATCAAGATGTGGTTCAGAGATAAAAAATAAGTGAAATGACGTCATTGTTAATTTGCTGTATTTCTTTATCGTAGGCAGGAATAATAATGAGTGTAGTTGAGAAATCAGGAAGACACTGTCCATATATATATATATATATATATATATATATATATATATATATATATATATATATATATATATATATATATATATATATATATATATATATATATATATATATATATATATATATATATATATATATTTATATATATTTATAGATAGATATATTACACTAAATGTAATTAATGCTTATATTAGGAATTAAAGGATTTTGGCTGACTGTGAATTCAATAAGTTTTATATATACTGTCTAATATATCCCAGAATTACATTACACTCATATACCATAAGATCGGCTTGATTACTCATAAGGTGTGGAGAGTCACAAAGACAGTGTAACGTTATTTTGTCATCCAACGGACGCAATATTATTAACCCAACGGTTGAGGGAATAAAATACATTATCAGGGATATTCTCCAAGTGTTGCAGAGAAGCAATCATTCACATCATCAATCTCTTTCGCCCAACCGCTGGAGATTTAGCGTAACGGTTGGGCGATTGACTTTATTTATATGTATGTATACATATATATATATATATATATATATATATATATATATATATATATATATATATATATATATATATATATATATATATATATATATATATATATATATATATATAGACATACACACATACTGTCTCTCTAAACTAGGAATTAGGCAGTGAGTACCGTGGCTGAGTGGTAAAGTGCTCATACCCACGATTGCTGGAACCAAGTTAGCTCCCAGACTGTAGCTCAGAAGTTCACCCATCTGCAAAAGGGCATGAGGCTAGCCTCCTCAACTCATAAAACAGAAGTATGTACCCTTATGGCGGCATCGTTACAGAAAGGGATAAAAGGTATTTGGTGCTAGTCATTTGCCTTTATCTGCCTCTTCTATAACCCCATCACAACGTAGTAACTACCAGGTACGTAAATCACTGCTAAGGACAACAGAGGCACAGTAGATTATTCAGAAAACTTGCCTAAATCGCTCTACCCTCCCGGGACTCGAAACAGGCCCATATGACTGATGGCACTATTATGTTTCCATTTGACTTGTTTGCATACACGTATGCTTTTCACACACTAGTGTATATGAATATGGCTTCAAGTCTTCTCGGATGTTGCCATATAGTATTTATGTTAGCAAGCGGTGTATCAGCCATCCTGAACATTGGCGGTTTAACGTCTTGCTACGGATCTACCAAGTTGCACTCTGTTGCATGTTTGCAAAGGCGTGCGCACTCTTTTAAAGTTTACACGTCGCGACACTTTGGAAGGTTGAAGAACCCGATAAAGTTTTACAGTGCGTAGCTTGCTCAAACTTTCATACATACATAAATACATACGTTATATATGTATATACAAGATTGGATCAGAGATATACATCAATGATTTGGATATATATATATTATAGCTATATATATATATATATATATATATATATGATATATATATTTATATATATATATATATATATATATATATATATATATATATATATATATATATATATATATATATATGCATGTATTTATATATATCTTTGACGATAGAAATAGAACAATAGAAAAACAAGTCATGATCTGGATGATGCACGGGTGACCTTGCCAACCTAATGTTTATATAAACTTTTATGGTTTGCTACGTTGTAGTTTTTTCCTTTTGTTTATTCTTGCCCATTGCTTTGTTTTGTGAGGTGAGGGAGATTGACAGAATACGATAAAACGATGGGAGCAGAAGCAGAGGTGAAAGATAAAACGGCGGTCATGTGTCAGTGGATCTTCCGTCCCTCTGCCATGTGTTGAGCGATTTCGAATCTCTCTCTCTCTCTCTCTCTCTCTCTCTCTCTCTCTCTCTCTCTCTCTCTCTCCAGATCTTGGGTGTGATAAGTAAGTGGAATGTTCTTAAGGACAAAAGTGGAATGATCTTAAGGACAAAATAGTTCAACAGGCGATTCAGGTACGATTGAAAGATTGATTTTACGTATTATATCTGACCAAAGTCTGTGGGTATTGTCACCGGAAATATGGCTTTAGCGTGAAATCATTTGCAGTAAAATAAAAACAGGATTCCATTTACTTGCGAGCTGAACAAATGTTCCTGCCATGTTTTTATATATGCAAATTACACGCAGGCTACACAAGTAATTCTGGTATGTGTATGTTTTTTTTTTTTCTCCAGATATGGAGGAAATGGCTATTTCAGAAATTATTTGACAAACAAATATGTTCAAAAGTTGCATAAAAATGAGTCTGTAAATCTATCAAAGCCATTTAACTGTTATAGCACCATTGACTGAGAGGTTCTACGAGGGCTGATTAGTAAGTTCTATGGATTTTACACATTGGCGAACTCTGTTTATTTTTGTTAGGAATAATTTGGATCCGCTATTCTTGAAAACTGCGTATGAATGGTCGCAAACTATTATAAGTCTGTGTTTATATTATTATTATTATTATTATTATTATTATTATTTCTTCTCTCTTTATTTCCAACCGCTTCTCTCAGCTCAGTTCCATTTCTTGTGGATAACTTTTATAAGTGTCCCGAATATTTAAGATATTTTTATATAGCTTATTAGTTTTATATGTGGCTCTCTCTCTCTCTCTCTCTCTCTCTCTCTCTCTCTCTCTCTCTCTCTCTCTCTCTCTCTCTCTCTCTCTCTATATATATATATATATATATATATATATATATATATATATATATATATATATATATATATATATATATATATATATATATATATATATATATATATATATATACATATACTGTATATATATATATGTATATGTAATCTGTATGTGTGTGTTTATATCATAGATAGATAGATAGATAGCAAAGCAAAGAAGCAAAACTAACTAGAACTAAATGGACACGTAGAACGTTTTCTGTAGCAAACAAGGAATAGCGCAACAATGTAATGTAATTTATTAATAAAGACTTCAAAATTTAACTTAGAGAATAGTATATGGACAAACAGAAGTGTGCTTGTCTGTCTTCACCTCAACGTCAAGAAACCTTAGATTGATCACAAAGGGGGTATTACATCCATTGTGACTGCTGACCTATGTAATGAGCCAGGTGTACACCTGGTGGATAGTCGCCTTAGGTTGGTCGTAGACACGCTGGTAAATGGTATGAGGGTAGCAGCTTCATCCAGAAACGACATGCTGAGAACCAGAAGTCAACACTCTCTTGAGTCGAGCTCTTTAAGGGGAAATTTCAGCGCTAATCAGCCTTTGTGTAGGTCCATAAAATGGCTAATGTGGAAGTTTCATGCACAGAGTGTCCATCCGTATTACTTTATATTTTATGTGTGTGTGTATGTGCAGTAGGTATGTATTTGATATCTTCAAAAACTTTTTTGGCGACAATGATCTTTGTGTCCTTAATGTATTGAATTAAATCATCCGATCAGTCATTCCCTCACATTCCTGTACCTGCATCTAACCTCTCCTACTGACGTCACAGCCCGACGCCACACGGGATGCAGACTGCAGAAGATCCCAAGTCCCCATCTTGGGTGTCCCCAAGGGTGAGGATCCATGTATGAATAAGCGACAATTGCCCTTGTTATCAGGTATTTTAGAGCCCGTTTTGCGCCGGCACATGGATCTTACGGACGCCTCAGACTCCTCTGTGACTTATGAATGTTTCTTCCAAATTTTTCCACGGCCGAGTATTACGTATCAGGAATGTTGTTTTGAGAGAATTAATGCATTGGGCCATGTTGCGAGAGATGATGAAACAGGTCCCAGCTGTCCTTTGCTTGTTTGTGGACGATCGTAGTTTTCTTGTCGATTGTTCTTTACTCCCGCCCGGAATTTGTTGTAAGACATGACGTTTAGAAAAAAATCGAAATTTGATTTATGGTTAACTGAGCACGATCACCACACACTTTTACATATGTACTCAAACATATACAGACACACAAACTTATATATATATATATATATATATATATATATATATATATATATATATAATGATTCGCGCCGTGGTATTTATATATATATAATATATTTCTCACCATGGTCAGTACCCACTACTTTCGAGCCTCCATATATATATATATCATATATAGTATATATATATATATATATATTATATATATATATATATATATATATATATATATATATATGTATATATATATATATATATATATATATATATATATATATATATATATAGATACACATATGAAATCATCGCCTCCAGTGCAGTCCAGCATATAAAGCCTCTTAAGAATTGCTTGTTTTATCTTCCGCAATTCTTCAGTCATCGTCTTTAGCCTCACGTTTCAAAGTTCTCATCCAAGTAGCCTCGGTCTTTGAGGTCTTGAGGTGCCAGTAGGAGCCCACCTACCATTTTACCCTGGGTGGTGTGAAAGACATGTCCACGCCATCTGCATCTCCATGTCTTCATTATTATGTCCTCTACATATGGAACGGGGCGATTTCCTTTATGGATGGTAATCATTCCTCCATTTATCCCAACACCTGACTCATAATGTTCCTTATAGCAATACAGATCGTACTATGCTAAGTTATAATCTTACTTTCATGTGCAGTTTCACCCTATTTGATTTCCAGATCTTATTTAGCTTACCCATTGTTTGATTTGCCGTGTTTAGTGTCATTAAATTTCATCTGTAAAGAACCTATTGGATATTTGAAAGACTCAGCTTCATTAATCTTATGTCAGCTATTGATATTTCATCCTCTTGTGCGCATTTATTCACTTTCTCTCAATTTGTCTCAAGTCTCATCTCGGAAGATAATGATGCATTCTGTTACTTGTAAATCTTGTGATGTTTTGCTGATTAAAATAGCATCATCTGCATGTTCTAAGTCTGTCAACATTCTGTCATTAATCCAGCCTAAGCTTCCTCTTTCAATCTTCGATTGCTGTATTCAGAGACAGATCAAATATGTATATTGATATAATTATGTAGGAGTGCAGGTATATAAAAAAAAAGGGCCCTTCTGATGGCTTGTGTTGTTTACGAGAAGGCTTTTACATCGTCTACAAACCACAACTCTGGAAACTTGCATTCTCGTTAAATCCGCAAAACTGATTGAAATTACACATGAAGGGTGCAGATGCAGAGATGATGCTGATGGTGCCTTTTCCAGTGGATTTTCAGTAAATAGTTTGATGCTGCAGGGGAGTTTATCTATCTGTCCATCTACCTATCTATCTAGCTATAGCTATCTATCCGTGTGTGAATGTTTGTGTGCGTTTGTCTGTGTTTGTGTTTGACGTGTATTGACTTATACCCGAGGTATTTGATAATTTATGTGTATAGATATATACTGTATGTATATATGTGTGTGTTTGTGTGACCTGTATTGGCTTATATCAGAGGTATTTGATAATTAATTTGTGTATATATATGTATATATATATATATATATATATATATATATATATATATATATATATATATATATATATATATATATATATATATAATATATATATGTGTGTGTTTGTGTGACCTGTATTGGCTTATACCCAAGCTGTTTGATAATTCATTGCGTCGGAGGTCGTTGTTCCGTCGCACTTTGCTAACCTGGCCGTTTAGCATTCATTGACATGTCTGCCTGTCTCTAGGTATCATGTCAACATATGCCATACGATTGATATGTTTATCCTTTTTGTTCTTCATTAGTATTAGAACATTAAACATTCTCTCTCTCTCTCTCTCTCTCTCTCTCTCTCTCTCTCTCTCTCTCTCTCTCTCTCTCTCTCTCTCTCTCCATAAAGGAAAGAGACCGAGTATTTGCATTTAGGTAAATCTCTTCCTCCCTCTCTACTTTTTGCATGTAGTTGTAGGGAAAGATAGTTTTCGTATTTACCTAACTGTGGTAAGTGTGTGTGTGTGTGTGTGTGTGTGTACACGTGCTTGAATGTAGAGAGTGGAAGTGAGTGTCTATTCGCTTCAAAAGATGAAATAATGTTTTTGTATACACTTAAACGAAAGAGAGAGAGAGAGAGGGGGGGGGGTGTAGGGATTGGTGTCTGAGCTCTAATGAAACAAAAGGCAGAAGCTCAGGTACATTGACAGGACTTGCAAATGAAAAAGATACATTGCAAAGCAACTCAGTTTCGTTCATGAGTCGTAATTTTATCTGGCATTATCGTCATCAGTAATTTCAGCAGGCATTATCATCATTAGTTGTGTATTTTATGGGTCTTTCCATCTTCCTGTTCCTTTCCCCACCCTTCTTCCCCCCTACCCCCACCCTACTCCCTCCCCACCCCCTCGTCTGATATCTTGTTTACAGCCAGTGCATGAGATGTTATCTGTTGCAGTATTAAGATTAGAAATAATGAGCATGTGAGTTACGTATGCTTTTGTTTGTCCTGTCTTGAGGACTTATGCATGTACAGTAGGCATAAATTGCCTGCCTCTCCAAAGGGCAAAAGACGTACACACACACACACACACACACACACACACACACACACACACACACACACACACACACACGGCCTCTTCCTGTTAATGTGGTGGCTGCTTAAGGTCTTAATTAACTGAGTGTAGCCTTCCGATTTACACAGCAAGTGTTTTCGGGGGTCAAGGTTGATTGACCCACACTGTCTTAGACTTTAGCAACGACCCACTATATTCACCTAACTTACAGGTATATAAATCACTGCTCAAGTTCATGAAAGCCCACACATTGGGCTTCTATTACTCGAGTCTTCACTACTGTAGTTAGGTTGCTGCCGCCACCCCGCCCCGTTCTCAACCCAAACAGATGCTGTTGCCCATTTATAGCGTGGGTGGACTGGTGGGCAGTAGGCCGAGAGCGAATCTAGGACCTAGAAAACGCGCAATTCTGATTGAAAACCTCCAACTAACCATGTTTATAGAATGCATCATATCCTGTGGTAAGCCCTGAAGCCCAGTATGCTGTAATTTGAGCTCTGTAACCTGTAAGGATTTGAATATGTACGTCCATAACCCTTTCTTTTTTTAAATCCGCTTACGAATCCAAACGGATTTTGTGTTCACCCGTTTCTGTCTGTTAATTGTCTGTCTGAACAGCAACTTCCGCAAGATATCGCTGAATGTACATTTTTTTTTTTTTTTACTAGGGGCTGAGCTGCAGAAGAATGCTTTCTCCGAGGTTTATTTTAGCTTCAATAAGAATAAGCTATGTAATGAGGGGCTTGTTGTTATCAGTCCAAAGTTTTTCTTGACTGAAGTGTCTGCTAAAATTTAGCACTACACGTTTCTGTGACATCCGATAGCCCAGTGGCATTGTCACTTATTTTTTTTATTTTTTATTTTTATCTATCTTTGGTTTGGTGTATTTTTTAATATATTTTTAACTACCTTTGGTTTTGCTGTTGAAGTGCGAAAGTGTAGAATTCTATTGCGTCAAGGGTTTATGTTGTTCTTGGTCAGTTATTTTATGTTATGCTTTGCTTATAAGGTTGAAATTGTTAATCCTCAAGGTTACATCATTGTTAAGAGGTTAATCATAAAAGGTGTTTTGCTGTTGACTTGCTCTCTTGTATTTCTTGAGTTTGTCCAAACTGCAGTATTTTCAGAATTTCACCTGTGGGTCATTCTGCGGGATATAAATAGTCTATTCTTAGCAGTAGATCAACGGTCTCTATCGTATTTTTAGAGCTGCAATGGCCTGCTCGCTGATGGCGTCACTTTCTGGTCGAATCTCCATAAAAATCCGAGATGTAGCCAAACTTGTTTATCAAGGGTTAGTTTATCTTATCTTCGGAGATGGCCCGCCAGACCTTTGACTTGTTGTCCAGTTTCACACAAAGCTGCCCGTGTATAATATTGAGATTATCGCTGGGTGCTTGTTGATTTCGTCGATCTGTGACCATAGGACGGCGATTAAAGGACAGACGGTCAAATTCCAGACATCGCCTTCGATTTCTTCTTCTTTCCACAGGTGCTTCACCTATGGATTTTGCCTTGAGTCGCTCTGTGCTGAAGGGTCTGTGCGCAGACGGTCAAATTCCTACACTACTGTTGTCTTGGTACTACCTTTTTTTTACCTAAGTGCCGTAGGTAGCTAAACCATCGATTTTGTTTGATCTTGTTCTGGATTGTATGTGAACACCGAAGATGATCTGGGAGTTGTGGACTTTAAATGAGCTATTAATCTTTTTTGACATGAGGATTCTCAGTTTTTTCTTTTTTTTCCCCTAAATCTTTCAGAGGTACTAGAACTTTTATTGATCTACCCATCCTCCTCCCCCTGTTGAATTGAAACTTGTTACGAAACCTTACTGCAGTGTATTATAATTGTTTGGTATGAGCTGCAATGGCTGTTATGCAGTTCACATATTAAGGTTATTATTGTAGTGCCACTTTTAATGCGGTGTCAAATGTATTTCCTCAAACTTTCAAGTACCCTTGGAAAACCCCCTCTTCTGAACCCCAGAATGGGAATTCTAGGGTTTAGATAGTTGTTAACCTTGTACTTGCTCGCAGGTAATAAATGTCATAAAAGTACATTCATACGGAAGAGGCGAAACATGCAAACAATATTCAAAGAATGAAAGATCATGATGTGGAAAAAAGAATAAAACATTGCAAACATTGGTTGATTTATGTTTAGTATGGGGAATATAGTTATTAATAGGGCGGACAATATGGGTAGGCAAATCAACAAAGACAAATGAATGATCACAAACTGTCTGTAGTAGAACTTTTAAAAAGTATAAAAGGGATTGGTGCACAGTTCTTTAAAGCAATATCACAACCTCTTTTAATTTCGTGAGTCAGTTTAATTGGGTTGTAATAGAGGTCGCAGAATTTTGGTTGTGTATGGGTACGTGGAGAAGCTTAGGTCTTCCATGTCAGGATGATAGCGCCATAGATCAGCAATACTGGAACTGAGTGGTTTTAGGTCAACAAATACCATGTATCCCATCATGCAAGAGTTCGTGGTATTGAAGTTTCGCAGTGGGTTTCAAAGGCTCTCTCTCTCTCTCTCTCTCTCTCTCTCTCTCTCTCTCTCTCTCTCTCTCTCTCTCTCTCTCAGTTCCTTACATTTTCCTCCTTTATCTCATAGTTTAATTATTCCCCATTTTGTCTCCCCATTCCCTTCTTTTATTAAGAGTTGCCACAAAATAACCAATATACCAAAGGAAATAATTACGGCTACGGTCCAGTAAAGCCCTAAGACCCTCCCTTATCCCTTGACTAACTTGGAACATTTGCAAAATAATTAAATGATGTGAACGATACAAAAAAAAAATCTTTAAGCCTTTTCCATATGGCTGATATCTACCAAAAAAAAGTAGTAAAACTTCGATAAAAAGTGACGATTATAGGTACACTTCCTCCAATGATCCTGGATGTGACATGAATATTTGTTGAGCTTTCATGCAATTTCTTTGGTTTCACACGTCTGACTCATTGCTCTCCTTCCAGCTCCCACAGATATATATATATATATATATATATATATATATATATATATATATATATATATATATATATATATATATATATATATATATATATATATATATATATATATGTACTGTATATGTTAAAGAGGAAAGTCTATTAACAAACTCTGACCTGACTCCTTCCATCTCTATACAGACTCTGGCATACCTTATATGTAAGTCTCTTCACCTTAGGAGTTAAGAAGAATTCCCTTTGAAACCTACCTTGTTTTTTGTAGCCATTTCCGTCGCGGTATTTATTTAAAAAAAAAAAAGTGTTCATTCAAGGAGAAGAAATGTTAACATACGAAATTACCAGTGGTTTACGTTACTCTGTTAGCAGAGTTGAATCAAGACCTGCCTAGTTTATGATAGTCTTATTTACCGAGTGTCCTTTTGGGCTGTGTATTTGCGCACCACCTGAAAAATTGCAGCTATTCATTCTGAGAAGTGGTTGGGAATCTTGTACAAACAGATCCGACATTTCTCTCAATCGTGGTATTTTCTCGGTCTTAAATGAACCTATAGAGACGAAGTTTAGGCATAGGTAGGTATGCATTCACAACTTATTTAAATAGACCAGTGATATAAGAGATTTGCTTGAAAGCACTCATTCTTTTGCGTAGTTCTTGAAATGGCTTGCGGCATCATCATGAGACTACCAGGAAATCGTCATTAAATGGCTGGTCGCTCATCGGGCAGAGTCAACGAAGGAGAGGATCTCCGGTGGCGACATTTAGCCGGAAAGCGTGACGTGGCTGAACATGTTTGTAAACGGAGGTGGTGTTTTGATGGCAAGGCATTCATTCCTCTGTGCGTCAGTCGTTCCTCAGGATTTCATCACTTGGAATTGCTCTGCGATGATGACTCGTGTTTTTTTCTCGAGTAAGCACAAAAGCCTACGCGCATATGCTCAAAGTTGATTGGTAATTGGTACTCAACTGTTTACGAGGGGGACTCGCATCGCATAATGAAGGGAAGATTATCCTTTAACATCTGCGTAAAGCACATCTGGATTGAATGTTCTCTCACAGGGTGTGTTTGGTATGTTTAGGTTTCAACTAAAGGCCTAGGACGAACCTCAGTGTCAACATAAACAGGGTAGTTGGTCGAATTTTTTCTCTTTATCTCGTTCTTTTCAACTAAAAGCCTAGCTTCTCTCTCTCTCTCTCTCTCTCTCTCTCTCTCTCTCTCTCTCTCTCTCTCTCTCTCTCTCTCTCTCTCTCCAACTACCTGGTAAAAACTTGTTACTTATTGTCAACATTAACGGAGAAGTCCAAAAGGAATAGGTAAGAAAAATAGTTCCTTTGTGTGAAGGTAAAAGTGTGATTAAGACTAAGAATTTTAGGATCATAACTAGTTAAATTCTTAGGGAAGATGTTTGGCAGGATTTTGATTAAGAAAGTAAGTCACATGACAGAAGGATTAACGCGTGAAGAACAGTGTGGTTTTAGTGAAGAAAGAGAATATATGGATCAAGTGTTTGTTTTGAAACAGTTATATCAGAAATCTGAATTAACTGGAAAAGCTTACAGTGGAATTGATAGGTAGGCTTTGTGGAGGATGTTGATGGTTTAGGATGTAGAGAATTAATTATTAAATGCCATGAAAAGTGTTTACGACGAAGTGAGTCTGTGCTAGATCGTGTTGGTGGAAAGTGAATTGTTTAGTGTAAAATTATTCAGTAAAAACTATGCTGAACTAACTGCGTATTATGTCTCCTTGGCTGTTCAATATCCTTAGAATAGAGTGACGCTAGAAGTCAGAGAGAGGAGAGTTTACGTTACAGAGTTGCGGAGTACGAAAAAGCGTTTTGAATGGAATGTGCAATGATTGATATTTTTGCAGTTAATACGGTGTTGATTTGCGACATTTAAGAGAGACTGTAGAAAGTAGTGAAAGAATTTTAAAGTGACAGTAAGACAAAGTAGAGTAGATATGACCTATAGTAAGGTTTTTAGGGTAAATTATATTTGGGAAGATGGAAGAATGGATGCATGTATGGATAGTGGGAGAGTGGAAGTAATTGATTTGCTAGATTATTTGAGAATGAATAAATATATGGTATTATGGGAAGGTGAGTTAAGAGGCAAAGTCAGAATAAGTGAAGCAAGAATGGCAGCAAGAAGTTTGCAAAAGATAAAAAGGAAACAAAGTGTCTCTTGAAGCCGAGGTTGGAATGTATGAAGGAATTGTTTTGCCAACTCTCCTTTATGAAGGTGTATGGATGTTGAATACAAAAAAAAAAAAAAGTTCAAGCTTTGAAGACGAGTTGTTTTAGAGATATGGAACAGAATGAGAGATGGAAGTGTTTTGAAATTGTTCGTTCTTGTGGAAAGAATGGAAGAAGGTAAGTTGGTGAAAAGAGTGTCATGAAGTAAGATGAAAGGAAGACCAGCAACAGTGCTGGATAGAAGAGGTATTGGAAAGGGGGGCCCTCAACGTTCATGAAGCGAGAAAGCGTTTTGCAAGATAGTAGTAAGTGGCGCAATGTGTGCAGGGGTATTCAGCGTGATTTTGGTAAGCCTTCTGCGTAGGAATGTGAGGTGGCTAATGTTATAGCAGTCTTCAGTATAAAAGATTCATCCACGATTCAGCAATACGATTTGCAAATGGCAGTAGTCATTGTCTTGTATTTTCTCGTTGGCCGCTTTGTGTTACGTTGACGGCCTAATGGTGCAAAAAATATATCTGTGTCATCATGTGCTGCCATAGTTGATATTCGGTCAACTACTGCAGTACCTATGCTCTCTCTCTCTCTCTCTCTCTCTCTCTCTCTCTCTCTCTCTCTGACGTTGACTTGCGCAGATATGTTTCAACGCTGCAGTAGATGACCAGAACTGCTATGATGCCGTTATGGAGCATTAAACTGTGGCCGAGTGACTTAACGAAAACACCGAAGGATTTATGTGTTTATATTGTCTGGATTCTTCCCTATACAACTTGTCGCTTGTCACTGTCTATGAGCCTTTGATGTAATTGTGTAGTGTTAGAGATTTCATTACTAAGGCGACTGTATAGTTTTAGAACCTTAAGCAGTATGAAGATTGTAACAAAACTAAAGTGACTGTACAGTGTTAGACAATCTACTAAGGTGAATATATGAATTTCATAAATTTCTTGCACCAGCGTGACTGTATGTTGCTAGAAATAATGACTGCCAAGGTGATGGAATTTTGTTTAAAGTTTTTACTACTAAGGTGAACGTGCTGTATTACCAATACTTGAAAAAATTAAACTAAACAAAACAGGCACAAATAAGACTATACCCTTATCGTCGACTATGAGTTCAATAAACTCATATCGTTCGAAGTTGTTGTTTGCTACAAACATTGTTTCTGGAACTCATCATGGTCACGAGGTACTGAGTTTGCTGGCTGGCAGAAACTCTACAGTACTGTAGGTTTCTCACTCTCTCACACACACACACATGACCGGACGCTCCCGTGCATACGCTTATATACGTGACCGATAAGTGCATGTTAATGCTGGCCCAGTAGACCAAACAGGAAGTGTTTGTTTCTCTCTCTCTTCTCTCTCTCTCTCTCTCTCTCTCTCTCTCTCTCTCTCTCTTTACGTATAAATACAAACACATATATGTATGTACATACACATATAATATATACTGTATATATATATATATATATATATATATATATATATATATATATATATTATATATGTGTATATAATAATATATGTATATATATATATAATAATATATATATATATATATATATATATATATATATATATATATATATATATATATATTTATACACAGTCTTTCACAAATACTGAAACATTGCGAATTTGGGATCTAGATTTACTCTGTATTCGGTGAAAAATGAAGTCCATTCAGAAGGGATAGAGCTATTGTTCTCATTTTTTTTATTATTGATGAAAGGAATGCACTGTGAATTTCTTTTTCAGATTTAATATTAAGTCTCTAGTCTAGGTTTTACTGATAATTGTTATTAATAAACATGAGTCCACGTTCACATAGGTCAAGTTTAAAAGGCAGTTAACTCGCAAAGCAAGACTACCCAAGATGACCCCGAGCGGCAAGAAAAAAGAATAGAGGATTATATACGTGCAAAAACGGCCATTTAGAAATATGATTAAAAAAACAAGGCTATGATGCAAATGTCTCGGTCACATCACAGCCTCCATTAACCTTGAGAGCGTCAGCATCAGTATCACAGTTCGGAAGAAACCGTTTCACTGTTGTTCAGTAAAAGGGATAAATTCAGTGAGGGATGAAAGAGTATGAATGGATAAATAGTTTTACCCTTTTTAAAACTTGTTACCATCTTCGTTTTGTTTCCTCCAATAGCGAACAGTCTCTCTCTCTCTCTCTCTCTCTCTCTCTCTCTCTCTCTCTCTCTCTCTCTCTCTCTCTCTCTCTCGTTCCTCGTTGGACGGGTCGGTATAGTTCTCGGCTAGCACTCGCTGGGCCCGCGTTCGAGTCTTCGGCTGGCCAGTGAAGAATTAGAGAAATTTATTTCTGGTGATAGAAATTCATTTCTCGGTATAATGTGTTTCGGATTCCACAATAAGCTGTAGGTCCCGTTGCTAGGTAACCAATTGGTTCTTAGCCACGTAAAATAAGTCTAATCCTTTGGGCCAGCCCCAGCCCTAGGAGAGCTGTTAATCAGTTCAGTGGTCTGGTTAAACCAAGGTATATTTATCTCTCTCTCTCTCTCTCTCTCTCTCTCTCTCTCTCTCTCTCTCTCTCTCTCTCTCAACTGCCGTCGTAAATCTTTTATGTGGCTGAAAATTGCCTTTAGTTTTCCCTTTTTTTGCTCTGGAGTAAAAACACAAGTAAATACAAAATGAGCAAGAACTGTCAGATGCAGGAAGGGGTCTTTATGTTTCCTTTCCTGCCATGAAGGCTGAAGAAAATTTTAGCTATTATTACTACAGCCGTGTAGGATTTCCTTAATTCAAAATCTGTATTTTCGTGTGAACAAAATTTCGCTGCCGATGACCTCCGTTGTTTGACCTAAGTATGTGATGTAACTCAATCAATCATTTAATTTTCAGGTGAATTAACCACTACCAGTGTTTTGTCTCGCTCTCATATATATGGCTGTCTCCATTGTTTATGCAAAGGTCTATTTTTTTTTTTTTTATTCATCCCTCACCTATCTTTTTTACAGGTGTGGCAGGTATGAGCGTTGTACAATATTTGTTTGTATATTTTATTCAACAGGTCGACTCCGTCGAGAGTGGGAAAACCCAGGTAAACATTGTTTATTCACCCAGTAAAAGTGAGAAATTTATAACGGTATCACTCTTACAGTTCCCTGATAGACCTCGAAGAGTTCCACATTCTCATGTTTCACAGAATTATTTTTTATTTCGGCGTTGTTTTAAACAACATTTATATGCCGTAGCTCAGTTGACGACGAAACATTCGACACTGCAAAACTTATATAGAATTTTCAGGCCATTAGTAGGATTTGGGTATACGGAATCGCCTTCAGGTGTGTCCGCTCTTGTGTAGGTGTACCAATCAAAAATGTTTAAAAAATATGTAAACTAAGATGCAAGGAAACCATTCTGATACAAATAACGATAAATGTTCGGTAAAATAGCTCAGCTATGGAAAACAAAATTGGGACACGTGTTGAGGTACAGTAATAACTGTTAATAGTGACAGGAAGAACAGGTAGTAAGCGTAAGCTCGTAAGTTGCAATCTATCTTCTATAATAATAAAATCCGAGTGCATCTTTCTTGTTTGTCTGCCCCGGGTGGGGGCTAAGTAGGTAGGGGATCGGGAGGGTAGGGGAGACATGACGGGCAGCGCCGGGTTCCAGCGCAGTGTAGCGTGCGCGATTAAGCTCGCATTAACGTATAATATGAACTGATATTGGGAAGTGATTCAGTAATACATTAAGTGTATTAATATCCAGTAAGACTTGATATTAAAATCAGAACACATTAAGACCTGTTCTTGGAATATAGGTCGGAATATAAACAGAATGAGCCTGCATGCATCTTCCTTGATATTCTGCCAGCAAAACCCTACATCGTATCGTTTGCAAATAAAATGAAGCAACTTTGAAAAAATTTTATCTCCAGGAAGTTTATTTTTAAACTCATTTCAGTGTTTATTCTAAACCTCCTACAAGTATAAAATTTCATTTTCTACTCAGAAGCCATCAGTAACAGCAACCCACAGAAAGAAGCAACAGCCTACCTCTTGAAAGCTTCAAGATTATAGGAGCCGGGGAGTACATAAGCATTTGAGAAATGCAGAAGTTTTCTAGTATAAGGAGGAAAGGTTACCAGACCCAGAAATCGTAGGATTTATGATTTCTTGGAATACAGAAGTTTAATTGAAGTTGCAGTTACAGTGCATGATAACCAGTAACAGCAGCGACATTTAGGGTGCACTAACAGCAGTTACTCGGTTGTAAGAGTACCTGTAACCATCAACTAGTCGGGTTGTCTGTTAAAATGACCAATAACAGTGGCTACTAGAGTGAACAATCCAAACACTAGATTAGATTACAATAACTTATGCGCAATAACAGTAGACTCTAGAATCCTCAATAATAGCTGTTACTCTGTAGCGCAATAATAGTGGTTACCAGAATTTGATAGTAGCAGCTACTAGGACGTAACGAGTGGCTACGAAAATGCAATAATATCCACCTCTGGAGCTTACAGCTTACTAGATTACGCATTATGAGTGGGCACTAGAAGATTGCAAGAACAGCTGCAACAACACTGGTTACCTGAATGCACAATAACAGTGGCTACAAAAAATGACAGAATGCCCAGTAGGTGATGCTACTAGAATGCAGTTAAGTTGCGACAGCGAGAAGCCAGTACTTGACAACCCCCTGTCGGAATGCAGTGCAATACCTCTTGCAACAGAGGTACATCAGCCGCATTCACATAGCTCTCACAAGCTGCAAGATGAATGCAGAGGAACATGGAGCCAGAATGCATTATTATCGGATGCAGAGTGAAAGCAATGCATCTCTGGAAGATGCTGCGTAGCGATATGAAGCTTTGAGCGACTTCGTGCATTCTGAATTCAGCGGTCGTGTTGGCGCTGTTTATGGTGTAATCATGGCTGTCAGGCAGTCGGAGCTGTTGGTTAATGCATTTTATTTTGGTTTACCTTTCCTTAGCGTTGCTTTCCTTAGGGTTATTTATAGAGGAGACGAGTATAGCCTCGAGACTGAATTCGTAATTCTCTCTCTCTCTCCCTTATTTTTTTTTTTCATTTTGTTGGTGTTTGGTTTGAAATCTTACTATGATTCTTTGGTCGGATAAGTTTCTTTGAGGTTTTACTTGGTTTCAATTCCTACATTATTTTTGTGGATTTCTGTGATCTTTACATATGGTTTCAAACCTTCTTGGCCTCTTATGATTCCTTTCTTTCAATTCCTGCCTTTTTTTTTTTTTTTGTTTATTATTACTCTTTGGCTTCCTCTTTTTTTAATTTAATTCTTGCTTGACTTTTCATGATTCCTTCTCTAATTTCTTTAAATTCTTATTTTATCCGTTTGGATTCTTTGTCGGTTTCTTTGGATTCCCTCCTCTGTTTTCTCTGAATAATTACTTGATTCTTAGATTCCTGATTTGCTTTCCAGGTTCCTACTGTAACTTAATCCAAACAGAGTAAGGATATTGATATCGGCAGATGTATCACAGGGAGAATGAAATTAAGATGTTTTACAAAAAATAACGGTGAAACCAGTCAGGGTTTATAGTCAGTGTCTTGCGTCTGCGTATATAAACCTTATATATATATATATATATATATATATATATATATATATATATATATATATATATATATATATATATATATGTGTGTGTGTATGTGTGTGTGTGTGTGTGTAATATAATATATATAATATATAGAAAATTTCACAATTTGCAGGGCTACGTGAACGAACGCATGTCACATTTACGACGCTGCTTACTGATCGACAATTTAAAATAAAAAGTGTGCGTTCATACAACATGTATCAAGTGAAGTCGGAAGGGCAAAGTATGAATGAAAAAAGATGGACATTAATAAGATCCGAAGCATGAAAATTATATATATATATATATATATATATATATATATATATATATATATATAATATATATATATATAAATAATATATATATATATAAGGTTTGTATACGCAGACGCAAGACACTGACTATAAACCCTGACTGGTTTCACCGTTATTTTTTTGTAAAACATATTAATTTCATTCTCCCTGTGATACATCTGCCGATATCAATATCCTTTCTCTGTTTGGTTTTGATTTCCTTAAGTATAAGATTATGTGGTCTCTCACTCTCTCTCTCTCTCTCTCTCTCTCTCTCTCTCTCTCTCTCTCTCTATATATATATATATATATATATATATATATATATATATATATATATATATATATATATATATATATATATATATATATATATATAGAGAGTAGTGGGCTATCATTTTTTTTAATCAGCCTGTTTTTTTGCTGCATAGCCAAGAATATATGTAGGGAGTCAACTGTTTGGTCCTGTATTATCCTTTCTCCCAGTCCCACCTTTCTCACCATGACTGTAATAGTGATTATCCAATTAATGAAGTCAAACAATATTGCATTGGTCAGGACTTGGATGGGTGACGCCAATGTATATGCCAGACTCCTCTGGCACATAGGCTTCCGTGGCGTTAGCAACCTCATCTCAAAAATCATTGCCCAGCAAATGCCATCAGACCTGATAAGTGTGATTTCAGTAAGATGGGTCTTACTTAGAACTGAAAAGCGGAGAGGAATAGAGCTTAATCTGAACTACAGTTATCGGGAAACTTTACGGGCTTGTCTAAACTGGAAGTTAAAAGTTAAGTATATCTTAGGTTAACCAGACCACTGAGCTGATTGACAGCTCTCCTAGGGCTGGCCCGAAGGATTGAGATTTATTTTACGTGGCTAAGAACCAACTGGTTACCTAGCAGCGGGACCTACAGCTTATTGTGGAATCCGAACCACATTATACCGAGAAATGAATTTCTATCAACAGAAATACATTCCTCTAATTCTTCATTGGCTGGCCGGAGACTCGAACTCGGGCCTAGCAGATTGCTAGCCGACAACTCGACTGACTTATAACGAGGAACTTAACTGGAAGTAATTTGCGGCACACACAAAGAGTTGAAGTTCTTTTTTACGAGTTATCTTGTTCCGGCTCTGCGCATATTAAATTTAAGAGGTTTTCTTGTGTGTGGTTTATTTTCGCTATGAAAACATATAAGTTCATCACACGTTCAATACGGCTTTCCTCCCTGTTATGCAATGCAAATTCCCAGTCCTTCCGGTAATTTTGCTAACTCTCAAGCCCGCTCAGTAAACAACCCAAGTTGCGCATTCTATACAAATTCATATTATAATTCCTTACTCTTTTCGTTAATGAGGTATTAAGCGTTAAGAAATAATTCACAGCTTGCACAAAACAGTGTCATTCAAATTACCTTCCGCTTGCAAGATCTCGAATGTTCGTTACATTTCACAGCGTACCCATGGAAGCTACTCCTGGCTTCAGTTTCATGAGGTTATCTCAGTATTAATTTTTATTTCCACGAGACAATTTCACCACGCGCACGGCCAGACCGACTAATTGGTTTGGATGTATAAACGCAGGAACAAGTGAAGTAACTTCGTCGTCCCATATGTTTTTGAAGGAGAACTTGTCTTACAACTTGATCTCAACTCCGGTGCAAATCCCACGATTATATTAGATTACATTTCGAAAGTGCTTAACTTTAGCACACGCACGTATTTATATATATATATATATATATATATATATATATATATATATATATATATATATATATATATATATATGTGTGTGTGTGTGTGTGTGTGTGTGTGTGTGTACTGCACCAAAGGGGAATTGTATTATGAATAAAAAAGTCACGCGTGTATATGACAAATATATATATATATATATATATATATATATATATATATATATATATATATATATATATATATATATATATATTTATTATATAAACACACGATTAAATGTATAACTTTGTATATAACCACTATCTTGTCTGTAGATCCACCCTCCATAGGTGAAACAGCTAAACGCTGAGTGTATAGGATCAAGGCAAATACATATAAATTGATAGGCCCCCAAGCGGCGCTCATCTGAAAAGAGGTCATGTTGTGAAATGAGTAAAGCAAACTGAAAGATACGAGAGTCACATTTAAATGCTCGTTGATTTGGGATCATAATGCTGTCCCAGGGTTTGTCTTAATGAGTGTTTACACCACATCCAGACTTATTATCCGGTTTCGCAAGGGCCATGTTGGACTGGTTTGCGCGTTGCGTATGAAATAGACTCGGTGGCGTCGCGACACGAGGCGTGGGGGGAGGTGGAGGACTCATGTGACGAAATCTGACGCCAAATCATGAAGTATTCTCTCCTCGTCTGCGGTGTTATACGCAGCCAGCGTGTGTTATGACCTCGTCTGCGTGTTATACGCAGCCAGCGTCTGTTATAATTCAGGAGGGGAACACTCTTGAGGTTATCGGACCCACGAAACAGCCGACCGACTACTAAATATTTGCGTCATATCGAGATGGAGTCGGTACTCTTTTTCCTCTCGGCGGAACTGGCGCCTTTGGACGCAGGATCTGTCTGAAGAGTTTCCATTTGGTCTTCCTTTTTTTTTCACTGTTCCTGTTGTTGTTCCGTGAAGGGGCATTAGGTCTCGTTGGTGGTTGCTGTTGATGTTGTTTTGCAGAGAATTCCAACATCAGATGATGCAGAAGTAAGGTTGAGTGGCAAAGTGAGAAACATCAAATGTGTACTGGGAACAGCGTGCTCTTCAAAGAAGTGAGAATTGATCTAAGCATTCTACAGCTGAGTGTGCATAATATTTTCTATTGCATTCTGCTAGTGAATCTCTCTCTCTCTCTCTCTCTCTCTCTCTCTCTCTCTCTCTCTCTCTCTCTCTCATTCTCATATATATATATATATATATATATATATATATATATATATATATATATATATATATATATATATATATATATATATATGATATATACATTTATATATTATATATGTATATATATAGTGTGAGTGTATTTATATAGGGGGCAATACGGCGTATCCCAGTATTATTATTATTATTATTATTATTATTATTATTATTATTATTATTATTATTATTATTATTATTTAGATGAACCACTATTCACATGAAGCAAGCCTACAAGGGCCATTAGCTTGAAATTGTAGCTTCCATAGAATATGGTGTTCATTTGAAAGAAGTTACTGAAGACGACGGGAAATACAGAAGGAAGAGATCAGTTATTAGAAGAGAAAAAATATGAATTAATAAATTAATAGATATATGTAGATAAAAATATAAATAGATTATTAAAGTACAAGATGAATTGTTTTAGGGTAATAATGCATTGCATATTCGCTTGAGGTCCTAATTGCGCAACATCCTGAGGAAAACTGTTCCACAGTCCAACGGTGTGAGGAATAAAAGACGTCTGGAAGTGAGAAGCTCGACAGAGAGGCATGTTTACTGCATATTGGCACTGCTTTTCAGCAAACATGGTCGCTCTCTCTCGGCAGGAAGAGAGGATCAGGGATCAATTGTGATAGCGAAAGTTCTCACTTAAAATACAACTTACGAGAGCAGTGGGTCACTGTTGACCTATGCAGCAAATTATGTACCTGACATTTAGTTGAATGTAGTGAAACTAGTCCTGATTGAAAGTATGCGTACGCTGATTGTAATTATGGCAACATTAAGTAAGTATTACACACACACACACACACACACAGGCTGACATATATGTGTGTGTATGTATGTATATTTTAATTATACAGTACATATATATATATATATATATATATATATATATATATATATATATATATATATATATATATATATATATATATATATATATGAGATAGATAAAGAGAGACGTTGTGTGTATGTGTGTGTGTGTGTAGGTATGTTTGCGCGCGAATATATCTATAGATTTCATTACATCTACACCTAACGTGACGCTTTTCCTCCCGAAAAATCAAGGTAAATATGGGAGAAAGGGAAAAAGTGTTGATGAATCTCATATCATTATGTAAATAAATAACGTCATCGATTTATTCCTGCTGGTGCCTTTTGTGTCGTGGTCACCAGTCTTGAATATTCTTTCATATACACCAGGTGGTTTTCCTTGCTAGTACGTTATTTATACATTATCACTATTTTTTATTTTTATATTATAATTGTAATATGGTATACGTTTACATTATGCATTATATTATATATATATATATATATATATATATATATATATATATATATATATATATATATATATATATATATATATACATACATACATATATATATATATATATATACATACATACATACACATATAATTTTGAGGCAAGGCCAATGCTACTTACGGGAAAACAAGTTTATAAACTGTCCTTCATATTCGACGTGTCCCTGGAAGGTTTCAATGTAGATTACCGAAACTGGTCTGTTGTATAAGGCGTATCATACATAATATCAACAATTTGATAAAAAATAGTCTAGAATGACAACAGATCAATGTTCCCTCTTCTCTTGTGGCTTGATTAGGTCAAGTCCTCATGTTTAAGTCGATCTCTTATGAGCAAGAGACTGTGCTGCCATAAGGAATAAGAAGGGAGGAGCAAAAAATAAGATAATGAAAGAGGGAGTTGGAGTATTTGGACTACAAGATGAGAGCCCAAAATAAAGAAGTAAAGTCCAACGTACTCAATGTGGAACTGGGAGAAACCCCCTCAGTTGCACTAAGGATTATCAGTTAGAGAGGTTGGACGGCAAGATTGAAGGAAGGAGGAGGGAATGGAGGTAAAGAAAAATGCTAAAATGTTTAAGAAAAGAAAATCTTAATAAAAGTAATTCAAGCGAATCCAGTGTGGTAGGCATGTGATAAATGCGATTAATCAATGGTAAATGACTGAGCCCGTGTGTCTGTGAGTGTTCCTTCAAGAAACACCAAGTCTGTTAAGAAAGAAAAAATAATAAGTAAATACCAAATATGTTTGAATAAATAAGTAAATGTTTATCTTCCCACTTTGTCCTGATCAGGAGAGATAAGGATCAGCGCATGAGGAGAAAACGGGTCATCTTTTGGGTAACCCGTTGCTGATGCTGCAGAAGATCTGGTTTGAGCGAGAAGATCGAATCCTGGAGGGATTTGTTCCCTGAAGGACGCGTAGATATGACGTCGCAGGACCCTGCGTCATGGAAGGCAGTTTCAACCGAGTTCTGGAAGTGTTCCTCTTCTCCTGGTTCCTTGGGGGTAACTGGGACAGATTTTAGGGGAGAGGTAGTGTATAAGAATGACACTCTCGTAATAATGATAATGACGATAGGTTAATGTACTGACGTCAGCTCAAGGCCATGTACAAATGCAAGGTAGATACAATAGAGCAGTTCTAACAAGCAATTTGATAAAATTGAACATTGCAGAGTTACGCTCAAGACAGTTGCCAATCATAATAATTATACAAATAACAATTTTTTTAGCGTAATGCAATATACATATAAGGTTTGCTGGGAAAATAGCGACAGTACAAAAATGCAATGAGACAAGAGAATAATGAACGGCTACTCTCAAATAATAATAATAATAATAATAATAATAATAATAATAATAATAATAATAATAACTGTAGTACATACAAAATGGTAGCGATGGGTTACCTAGCGTTACTAAGTATTCACAGTGGGAGACAATGAATTGAGGATGCTATATTATTACTTAATAGCAGGAATAAAATCGATATCATCATCAGTAATGAAAAACCCCACAGATAAACCTTCATTGGGGTCTAATAATAATGCAGACAATAATTCTAATAGCGTTTATGACGTTATACCTTCGATGACCAGGGTAGAAGTGCCTTATATTCCTATTTTGGAATCCACTGATAGAAGAAAAACTTAGTTTTTGAAATTCAAACTTTCCTTTATTATTCACTAGTATCCACACTGGATGTTAGATAGTATCATAAATTTTCGAGAGTTTAGACATTTAGGAAAAAAAGGGCTTTCCGTTAAAAAGAGGCTTGGTTCAGTGACGTAAGAAGCAGCAGGTGAAAGTAGGAGAGATTTGGCTTCCGAGAACTTGGTAGTATTGGTCACATCCACCTCCCGTTAACGCCCATTGTTGGCCGTCGACCTATCCTCCTGCCGTTAACGCCCGATGTGTGTCTGTTGACCTCGTCAGTGAATTATGTAACTTTTTTATTGTATCAATTTACTAAATTACTTTTCAGCATTTTAGTGTTCCATAAAAACGCTTTACTTCATCAAGAACGTAGCTATGCAGTCATAAAAAGCTCTTGACGCCGTCGCAAAACTATTTGGAAAAGAGGCTATTCCGTAGGAACAGCGGCATTACAGTCATACGAAAAATCTGTAAAATAGTCCTCTGGAAACTGCTTCAGATTAATTTTCAGCTTCTGAACTGGATTTTACGATTTTCCTGCAGATTTTCATTCAAGTTCGTGTTTTCCTTCGACATTTTCTTCAAAACTACTAATGCAAAAACAACTTCAGCACTACCAAAGGCCGGTCCTCCTGCTAAGGAAACTACTCATATGTAACTGGTATGCAGTTACTAGTGGACAGTCGCAGCCAGGGTGAAGATGGGCTTAGGGTTAACAGCGTCATTCTAGCAAACGCCTTGAAAACTAGGTGGGCCACACCTTTTGAATATACTATATATATATATATATATATATATATATATATATATATATATATATATATATATATATATAATATGTGTGTGTGTGTGTGTGTGTGTGTGTGTGTGTATTATATATGTGTTCGTCATTTCCATCATATTTCACGGTGAAGGGGTAGATCGAATTAAATGGTAGTGACGGACTCGCTGATGGGTCGGTAAGTTGGGTAAAATTCGCTGGTATGTTGGTATGTTAGGCTTCAGAAGCCTGCCCGGAAAAAACCTAAGGTACGGAGTACTTAGGTTCCAACTTTTTTAATGACCTTGGTAGGTCTGCCGGTGTGCGTCAGAAATTATGTATGTATTTATATAAGTGTGTGTGTGTGTGTTTATGCATATGTGTTTGTGTTGATGTGTATGTCTTGAAACTGTATTTTTTTTACATGTTCCTTCCTCCTGACTGTCTAAAATAGTATCCAATTTATTTTTGAATACAAATTGGACATTTTAATACATATAAATACGTTTAGAAATACATTTTTTCTGGAAACAGTTAAATAATTTAAACAATTTATACTTACTATTATATTCATTTATACATTACGGAAGTATTGCATCTTAGAATTAAATTTAGTTATTTTGAAATTTTAGGTAATCATTCTCAATTCTGTCATTTTCCAATATTAAATTATAACTTGGGACGTTGCATGCAGATGTTTTCTAGATTAGTTTTGCAACTGACGGCACACTTGTCTTCCATTTTTTTTCACAATTCTGGTGATTTACTGTCATAAGTATTAGTTGAAAAGTAAGGTCTAATGCTCTTTAGTTACCACCGAGTTGAAAAGCCTTACCTTTACTGTCAACATTCACGTGTTTTAACATTCACGTGCTCTGTATTTAAGGTTAATTCCTCACAATCACTATGATACTAGTTAACAAGTATTCATCATTCAAGTTTTGTTGTTAGCAGTCAGGGTATCTGTATTTAAGAGTGGCCCTAATAGCCATAGTTATGCCAATAACAAGTAAGTTTCCTTTAAGAATATTCGTAGGAGCCACACTTTGCCTGTTAGCAGTCAAGTTTTCTGTATTAACATTAATTCTAAAAGAGCTAGTTTTTGCTGATAATAGTCATGATTTCTCAGTTTAAGATGGATTTTTAATAAACATACTTTTGCTGTTAAAAACCAAGCTTTCCCTATTTATGAATAATCCTTAATGAACGTCCTTTTGGAAGTAACTGTCACGTTTTCTGTGTTTAAGGTTCAAACTTAATACTCACTATAGCTATACTTCGGCTCCTATTAGGCATATTTTCTGTACTTAGAATAATTCTTAATAGCTATTCTGTTAATAATAAATTTTTTGAATTTAGAAATGATTCTCAAAAACAACGCTTCTATAGCTAGTCTGCTAATAATAAGTTTTCTGTATTTATTTAGAAATAATTGTTAGAAGCAATGCGTACGGTATTCAAATGAACATTAATTCTTAATGCAATATATGTGTTTTATGGATGGATATATTTATTTACAGATCTGGATATATTTATTTATATATATATATATATATATATATATATATATATATATATATATATATATATATTTATATATATATATATATATATACATATATATATATATATATATATAATTATTTTTTAGATGAAACTCCTTTTAAATTTTTTTGTCTCTTATTTAGTTTTATTACGGCGTCAGTAACCTAGATGTTGCGACGCCAGTTTTATTAACCATAAATCAAACAATCTAATTCTTAATAGCTAAGCAATAGCTATGCTATCGCTAGAGGCAACCAAGATTCTTATATATAAGATTAATTCTCAATAGCAGTACTTTATTGTTAGCAAGAAATTTGTCAACATTAAAGATTCATACTTAGTAACCGTACACACTCTTTTAAGAAATGTAATTGCATATTTAGAAGTCTGGCCTCTTGATCTTTTAATCTCGTCAAGATAGATGTATTTTACAAGTGGGTAAAAAAAAAAAGAGAGACAGTATTTCCCCTCTGATAATAATGTTCATAATTCTTGTTTTCGCTGGAGACTGACGTGAGTATGTAGGATATTTCTTGCAGCTTCCGTTTTTCAGTCGTGTGTGTCCTATGATGTTTACAAATGAACGTACGGTTTTTGAAAACAGGATATCCTGCTTGGCCTTTGGTTTTTCCGTCGTCTACAACGCAGAGAAAATTCGTGTGTGCATTTACTGCGATTACTATTGTGTACTCGCTCAAATGGAGCGAACAAATTGGTAGGGGGGATGGGGACACGAAGGATGGGGATCTGGTGGGGGGGATGGTGACACCAAGGATTGGGGAGCTGTTCCGGTCCCTTCATAGAACTGAGAAAGATTGTTTTCATCACGATTCAAGTGTTAGGACTTCTGGAATTCCCCTTTTGTGAAGATTTTTGGAGGGTTGGAATTTAGCTTAGATATAATTTTTTCCAATAACGACGCCCTCCAAACGTTTTTAATTAACGCGTTCGGCTATTCGTTGAGAATAAAAGCAACTGTGATACTAGGTGTGTATAGTCTTTATAAACATCTTATTTATTGTTATTTTCTTACCTATAAGCCTTTGCTCACCAGAAAGGGTGACTCCAGAAGGTGCACCGGTGCCGAGTTTCATTAGGTCTTTTTGGAATGAGGTTGCTGGCTCCTTGTCCTTCTTTTACCTTTTGCCTCCCCACTCTTCTGCCACCATCCACAGTCAACCGACCACCGGGTACATATTTCACTGTTTAGGTCATCTCAGCAGCGGTACAACGCATGTTCCACCATATGCTCTTAAATCATTTACCCATACCCTGGGATCGAACTTGAGTCTTTCGCAGGTGAGGCGAGAAGGGAGTCCATTATTATTATTATTATTATTATTATTATTATTATTATTATTATTATTATTATTATTATTAGAGAAAACTCAGTGTAAATAGAATAAAGTTGATGCAGCCATCACTTTCAACTACATGCTTAAAAGAGGACCTTCTGCCTATGTATCATTATTGTTTTTAATTGCTTGTGTGTATGGAAAACATGTTGGCCGTCTGCATTAATTGGCAAATATGATATTTAAACCTTACGTTTAGAGTAAATACTTTTCACATCACCATTTGAATTGATCCACGCTACTGACTCTTGATTAGCAGCATAACATTATTTCAAGTATACCCTTTGATCGGTTGCTGAGCCTGAGTCTGAGCTATTAGACTGAAATGTTTATTAATGCGCTTTATGATTGGCATTTAGTGTGACGAGTTTATAAATTAAAGGGGGTTCTTTTCAAGTCGGAAAGTATCAAAGGATTCTTTGATTATGAAGTCGTCCGAATGACACATGATTACTTACCCTTCGTTCGGCACATTTCATGTGATTTGCTGGCGGGAATTAGGATATAAGTTGAATGTAATTCTCGGGTTGGATGACATTTACCTCACACAAAAGTTATATTCTTCTTCCTCTTATTATTGTTAACTATGCATTTTTATATAACATTAAAATGCAGGAGTTTGTGAGCTGAATTACTGTTAACAATAGTAGCTGTAGTCACAATGAGCGCGCATCACTACAAAACTTTAGAACGCGGGAGAAAATGCGCAGCATCGCTTAGCGTTTTACGTTCGGTTCCCGAAAAGAAAGTAATATATACTCTACCTCATAAGGCTGAGACTTGAACAAGAGGAGCGCCACCGGGAGGTCTTCAATCGCATTAAGATCTCTCTTTATTAGTTTTCCTAGATCGTATACCGCATTAACATCCGGGTAATGCAGTAAATTGCCATAGGAAATGGGTCCTTAATTAAATTGTAGCGGCGGCTCAATACCTATAGAAATTTTGGATGGCCTTAACGCGTTTAGGCTCTCGGACAAGATGGGATACTGCTGCGGCAATGCGTTGGAATTCTTAAAAGCTTTAAAATGTTTGGTATCTTCTGAAAGCGACGTAGCTGTTAGGTGCAGTGGTAAATTTCATTTTATTATTATTATTATTATTGCTTGGCTTTGCCTAAATCACATATTCCATTCCATTCCATTCACTTAGTGTTATTATTATTATTATTATTATTATTATTATTATTATTATTATTATTATTATTATTACAATAAAAAAATGACGGCAATATAAGAGAGGGTCGAGCCAGTTTCTTCCATAGGGACGTTACGTACCGTCAGGAAGATCAGAACAGCGTACATTTATTCTGCGTACTTGAATTACATGTATTGATAAATCTCCACTGTGACTTGTGATAAATAATAGAAAACAGTGAGTTTCTACATGCCATTCCTGAAACTAAAAATGGTTTGTGAAAGATCATCGTTTTAGGTTTCTGTAAAAAAAAAAACTATTGTGCCGGTTTTGTCTGTCCGTCCGCACTTTTTTCTGTTCGCACTTTTTCTGTCCGCCTTCGGAACTTAAAAACTGATGAGGCTAGAGGGCTGCAAATTGGTATGTTGATCATCCACCCTCCAATCATCAAACATACCAAATTGCAGCCCTCTAGCCTCAGTATTTTTTATTTTAATTATGATTAAAGTTAGCCATAACCATGCTTCTGGCAACGATATAGGATAGGCCACCACCTGGCCGTGGTTAAAGTTTCATGGACCGCAGTTCATACAGCATTATACCGAGACCACCGAAAGATAGATTTATTTTCGGTGGCCTTAATTATACGCTGTAGCGGCTGTACAGAAAACTCGATTGCGCTGAAGAGACTTCGGCGCATTTTTTACTTGTTTAATTTTATGATTGACAAACCAAGGGTGAGAATGTTTCCATTTGATTAAGTACGCTAGTGTATTGTGATATTCTCTCTCTCTCTCTCTCTCTCTCTCTCTCTCTCTCTCTCTCTCTCTCTCTCTCTCTGTATATATACTTATAATCTTAGACAATATTCATCCAGAGATTGGTAATATACAGGGCCAAATTGTATTATTACGTTAGAATTGTTTTATATATTATATTATATATTATATTATATTATATATATAGTATATAATATAATGTAATATAATATATAATATAATAATATAAAACACTTCAAACGTAATAATACAGTTTGACCCTGTATTAATAATCTCTGGATGAATATTGTCTAAGATAATAATCTTAACACGAACTTTGTCATTTGCATACATTGAGAAGCAGGAGTCACCAAGTGCCAAGATGCTTACAAGAAATATGCAGAGGGGGTGCAAGCATTGTTATGTAAGTCGGTAATTCTCTGATCGCTGAATAATATAAATGTGTAAATATGTCCTGTGCTCGGAATTAATTTCCTTCCGACATTTGTTTGTGATGGATTCTTCCATCTACTCTCCTACCTTCTCTGTTCTTTTTTATCATTGTTTTATGCACTTAGAGTTGCTGTCTTCTCTCTTCATCTACTTGCTGTTAATAGGATTAATATTTGTACTGACATCCCTGTTGTCTTTTCATGGCATTATTATTATTATTATTATTATTATTATTATTATTATTATTATTATTATTATTATTATTGTTGTTGTTATTGTAGATGATGTTGTTTTATAATGTTTTGTTTGTTTGTTACGCAAGTTAACCTTCCATGTCATGTGTTTTCAGTTCCTAATGATGTTAGAAGTTATAGTGGCGGTAATTTTGATGATGACTGTCAGTATAGGAATGACAGTATATAAAAGTCTAATCATCATAGATACGATTATCTCCATTAGAATCACATCGTCCTTAACAGAAAACAAAACATCTTCATCTACACCTACTAGATATTTTTAATTAAATAATTTTGATTTTAATCAAGAGGAACCAAACGCAAGACTAACGGAGTACAAAGATGATCTTACGATTTTTTGAGAATTATTCCATAAGAGTTCATTCACTTAGTTTAGCTTCGCAAGATACCAACCCATCATTCAGCCAAAACAGAATGGAAACTCTCACAGGGCAGGATGTGGGGCGGAAGAAGGAAATATAACTATGTTAGGTCATTGTTTTTCAATAGAGATTCATTCATTCAATTTTAAAGACACAAGATATTATCCTATCAGTCAGCCACAAGAGAATGGCGCCGCTCATAACGAAGGGTATTTGACTTAGAAACGAAATAAATTCCCAAGAGGATATGACGTCATACGGTCCGATAAGCGGCGAGTTTCATTGGACATCTTGTTTACAAAACAGAGCAAGAAGAAGGTGATTCATGCGGGCACAGATCGTTGACTTCCTAAACATTACTCAAGGGGCCACTTCATAGCCTACACCACCTACGCGCGCGCTCGCGCGAGCTCGCAGGTTGCCTCTCGCCGGAGCGAACAGGTGCAGAGTAAATATTATTATACACTCTAGATGAATTAGAGGAGTCCCTTGAACGATCTTGTCTAGTTAGGACTAGATAACAACTCTTGTATAAGAGAGAGAGAGAGAGAGAGAGAGAGAGAGAGACTTTCAAATGTTGGAAATATCCGTTACTGCTTCTCAGCAGTATCAGGCAGATGCTGTAGATTTATGTATTACGTGTGTATATATACTGTGTATATATACATATATATATATATATATATATATATATATATATATATATATATATATATATATATATATATATATATATATATATATACAGTATACTGTATATACATATTATGTGAATGATAGTTTGACAGTATTTCACATGACATTCTTATATTCTCTAATGTTAAGAAACAAATAATCCATTAATATCGAAAGCATGCTAACTATTTTATAGAGTATAGTGAGTGGCTTACACCCAGCGGGAATTACTGTATATGTTATAACACCTCTTACCTTGACCAGGATATGAAAGTAGGTTGACGGTGACCATAACTACCAGGACACACACACACACACATATAGATAGATATATGTATATATACATACGGACATAGATATTATATGCACATATAAATATCACATCACATACAATAGAATGATGGTTAAATGGCAGCCTTCCATAAATTATAATGACAGTAAGTAGCAATAATAATAACAGTAAGAAAATAATTTACTCATAAGAAAGTGAGGAAGGACAGACCTTCACAGATTCCTCAGTCTTTTCAGGGCTCAAAAAAAAAAATCGTTAATGACACGATCACTCAAGGAGATACATTATAAACACCTTTAGTTCCTCAAGGCAGAGCACACAAGTGTCTCTTCCCCTCCCCCTTTTCCTCCTCCTCCTACTATATCGCTTACTTCTCCTCCCCCTCCCCTCCCCTCCCCATCCTCCTGTATCCTATCCACAACCTCTTCCCATAGCCGGCAGACCTCTTAAGTCAGTACCCAACGTTTTAGACAGATGGAATAGGAGAGGTGTTTGGGAAGGGGGTTGGGGGGAGAAGTTGTAACGACCAAAGCACCAAGGAGAGAGAGAGAGAGAGAGAGAGAGAGAGAGAGAGAGAGAGAGAGAGAGAGAGAGAGAATACCTCGGGAGGGATGGAAAGAAGTACTTAGAGAGGAGAGAGTGGTATTTTACTGATTGATTGACAAGTGTGTGATACTGGCGTCTCAGTTCAAAGGTCGTCGTCGTAGAGAGAGAGAGAGAGAGAGAGAGAGAGAGAGAGATTCTCTAAAGCATCAGATAAAAGAGAGAGGGCGCGATTTCGAGTAATACCAATTCACTACGTCGAGTCTCAAGTGGTCCTTGAGCATAATGCCTCAGATGTGTGAAGTCAACGGCTTTTTTCTTTTGCTTTTTTTTTTTTTTGATGACTCACCAGCTCGAAATGAAGTTTTACTTTCCCCACGTGTATCTCATCGTACGTGATTTTATTCAGTCTTTTTATTATTGCCTATTGTTTCCGTCTGTCGTGAAGAGGAAGCGAACGTTTGTTGACGGACATAAAGTCGCGTCAGATTTCGAAGTAGTGAGGTTTTGTTGTTTCATACAAAATTCGTTGAAATGCTTATGATAATGTGCATATCTTGAAAACTGTGGCTGTTGATACGTTTATTATTCGTAGCTTTACGTAAATCTGTCTGTTAACCGGTGATGACGTATATGATATTATTATTATTATTATTATTATTATTATTATTATTATTATTATTATTATTATTATTATTACTTCTTTTGTATCCACTGTATTTTCCTTCAGCTTATCGACATTTTGACATTGATTTTAATATCGATGTATATGTGTTTGTGTATGTAGTTTGTCTTGTGTTTTAAGTGCACATACGTTAAGTGTATGTGCGCACACTCAAACACAAACTCACATTAATTACGCATTGTATTGCCAAGAGCTTTACAAACTCCTCGATAAGTCTACGGTTAGTGTGGGCAGAGTAACAAATGAGTGCAGAAGTACTGTGTTTTTATAATAATAATAATAATAATAATAATAATAATAATAATAATAATAATAATTATTATTATTATTATTTCAATACTAGTAATAATATCATCTTCCGAGGAATAATAATATTATTATTATTATTATTATTATTATTATTATTATTATTACTATTTCAATACTAGTAATAATATCATCTTCCGAGGAACAATATTATTATTATTATTATTATTATTATTATTATTATTATTATTATTATTATTATTACTATTTCAATAATAGTAATATCATCATCTTCCGAGGAATAATAATAATAATAATAATAATAATAATAATAATAATAATAATAATAATAATATCCAAAAGGGCAAGATAGAGACAAGTATTCCAGTGTGTATAGGGATTCAACATGCTCAGTACTTAGACAGATCCGAACTTTACCCAAAAGCTAATCATCTGATGGTAGTATCAAAGAAAACTTGAGGTTTATTTTCGTTAAAACCCATGCATAACATTTTGTACAATCCGGATAACGAAAAGACATACGCGCAGATAGATCGAATCACATAACGTCATCGCACTAGTTTGGCAGAGATAAGAAGGTTACGATGGATTGGTTGGTTGTAGTCCAGAGGTCCACTTCAGGCCTTGTATTCCCCTTTATAATACTACCCCGCTCTTCGAAAGGTCGTCAACTCTAGATGCCAATCAACTCCTTCTCCTCCTCCTCCAGATTCCAATCGACTCCTCCTCCTCCTCCTCCTCCTCCAGATGCCAATCGACTCCTCCTCCTCCTCCCCTCCCCTCCCCTTCCTCCCCTTCCTCCACCTCCTCGTCCACCCCCTCCCTTACCCCGCGCGTTACGTCGCCGGCGATTTCCTGTCGGACATTCCGGGGAAGTTCGAACTCCTGCTCCTCCTCGTGACGGGTCAAGTGTGACAGCCTATGATAGTGGATTCTTGGATAGGGCGGCGTTGTTCTTACCTCAAGAAGTCCTAATAAGGCTACGTCAACGTTTTGCGGGAGGCTGGGCGGGGCGGGGGGGCGGGGTTCCTGTCGAGGCAGGACCCTTGGTGGGGGAAGGAAGAAGCGAGAGATTTGTCCCACTATAGTAGTACCAATCTAAGGTGAGGGTTTTGTGGGGACGAGAGACATTTACGTGCGTTGCCAAACTTCCATTCTAAGAAAAATTTCATGGAATATAGGTCGTTGTTATATAACAAAACTGAGTGGAATTACTCTGAAATATTTACTAAACATGATTTTTATGTATGAAGTTGTTATTGATCAATATTTTAAACAGTTTTTCAATATCATATTTACGAAAATGGCATACATGTTGCCACATCTACAATCTCGATTCTCAGGTCAAGTATTGACATCTGTATCTGTCAGTTAGAAACAATAACCCTTCGTTAATCTCTTAAGAATGGTCAAATCTTATAAGCTGGGTCCTTTATGGTGAAGGTGAGAATTTGGATGCAAACATAGTTGAAGGTCAAACACGTGTGTGTGTGTGTGTGTGTGTGTGTGTGTGTGTGTATGTGATTAAATGGTTAAAAGATGTTTGTTGACTGAACTTTTCTGTAAATAGAGAAATTTTAGTATGAAAATGTTTTTTCCATCTTTGACGTTATTTTTTCTTGTGTATATTGTTCCAAGACAACAGTCAACTGAATATGGAGAAAATATTCGGGGATAAGATGAAAAAATAAATCAAATACCGTGGTTAGGATTGAAACTGATCTGGCATTGCCAAACATCGATCTGGCATTGCCAAACATCAATCTATTAACATTTTTAATGAGGTAAAGGGAGTAGTTTAGTAACTGAAAGTAATAAATTTGCTCAAGAATGATTGAATCGTGACTTTTGTACACAGAGCCCGATGACAATTGTGTTAAACCAGTCATTAACATTAACCTTATAAAGTGAAGAAATGTGGCTTTCGTATGCACTTCTCTGACCTCGTGTCTCAGGCCAGGCGCACGGGTATATAATGAGCTACAGTTGTCATTATAGGACAATACAGCCTTTTGCAGTCGTCATGGATGGTCAGAGTTTCTCACTGGGAGTCATTCAAGGACAAGCAAGGAAAATTATTCATAATGTGTCAAGGTACTTCACAATGGAGAAACAAAACAGAGGACCCATTACTAATGTTGCGAATGCAACTCTTCGTACAGCTGAGGCAACAAACGTCAGTAAAGCTACTGTTGAACGAATATGTAAAAAGCACGAGAGTCGCAAGAATTATTTGTAACCCAGTTTACGAGATAAAGAAGAGGAAAAGATCAAAACCTGTGACTGGTTTGGATGACTTCGACAAATGTTTGCTTCGTCGGATAATTCTCCAATTTTACGAGAGGAAAGAAATTCAACCATTAACAAAGTGTTGTCTGAAATGAGGGAAAGAACAGGATTCAAAGGTGGTAGAGAATCTTTAAGAAAAATAGTGAAAGAAATTGGTTTCAGTACGCAAAACTCGATGGTAGAAAATTTTTGATGGAACGATATGACGTGCAGTGCTTATGAACAAGATTCCTAGAAAAAATGCAAAACGTCAAAAGAACCGAAGAAATGTAATTTATCTAGATGAGACTTAGGTTAACCAGAATTATACTGTGGGGAAATGCTGGAAAGATAATAAATCAGAGAATGCTTCTGGAATTAAAGTGCCGTCAGGAAAAGGTGGCCGACTTATAATTCTACATGCAGGCTCTGCATGTGGTTTCATTCCAAACGCTGAGCTTACATTCACTGCAAAAAATGATGGTGATTATCACCGTCAAATGAACCACGAAGTATTTGAAGAATGGTTTCGTTGCCAGTTGCTCCCGAACATACCTCCAGCTTCAGTTATTGTGATGGATAATGCTCCATATCATTCAAGGAAAGTAGAAAAAGTACCAACGATGTCAAGCAAAAAGGCAGTCATTACAGAGTGGCTCATCTCTAAAGGTGCGAAACCAACAGAGAAAATGTTGAAAAGTCAACTTTTAGAGATGGTAAAGGAGTACTCTGTTAAAATAAAAACCACGTATGTCGTAGATAAAATTGCAGCAGAAAATGGGCATGAAATTATTCGGCTTCCTCCCTACCATTGCCAATACAACCCGATAGAACTAATTTGGGGCCAAGTGAAAAGTTTCATAGCGAAACGAAACAATTTTAAGATGACAAATCTATCGGAACTTACTAAAGAAGCTCTGGATACTGTGACACCTGAAAATTGGGAGAAGGCCGTAAGACACGCCGAGCAATTGCAAGTGGAAGATGCAGCAAAGATATTTTGATAGACAAATATATTGACTCATTTATTATAAGTCTTGACTCTTCAGATGAGGAGTCTTCCGATGAGGAGTCCTCTTAAAATCTCTCTCGTCTTTATACGCTGTTCTGTATTGTTCTCATTGTAAACCATTGTACATGTATATGATCACAAACTGAAATAAAGTGAATCATTATCATTCTTATTTATTAGATATACTGTATTTATTACTTGAATGCTTCTGAAAATAAAGAAATGTTTAATGTATGAAATTTACCATATCCGTGATTTCCCTTTAGTTTTGTCTCTTTTGTAGATTGTTGATAAATAAGTTAAGAATAAAAAGAACTGTTTCATAACTCTGAATTTTTAATACCAATACACACCATATGATAAATATTTATCTGAATAAAGGAAAAATAAACTTATACCAGCGAACCCTTCTAAGACAATTGGGTGGGCATTCCCCTCACCCGAGTCTGAAAGGAGGATAATCTGTACTGGACATAGGTTTTGACCTTAGGTAATGTTTCCCTTGGGGATTAGTAAGGAATACAGAGCTTTGACTTTGGCCACCTCTACAAAGAACTTAAAGATATGGCAACGTGTGTTTTCGGTTTTAGACACGCCTAAACCCTCACCTTAGATTAGAGTTTGTTTTCCAAGTATGTTATGATAATAATAATAACAACAACAAAAGACTGCATTATTTTCGTATCGGGACTACACACGTGTCCAGTGTGCAGGCATACTTCATTACAAGTCAGGTAAACAATAATAATAAATAGCAATATAATAATAACAATTTACCTCGTATCAGCTCAGGATAAAAAATAATAGATATGGTTTCCTACATCAACAACAACACTAATAATTATGATAATGTATTTATCCCAAATATTTTCTTTTTATAAAAACGAGTCTTTGTTGTTGTAATTAACAAAGACCTCGTTGTTTACAAGAATATATGTTAATGATAGGGTATTCCCCTCTCACAGATTGTTTCGTTACTGTACGTATCCGTTAAGCTGCAGGGAGAATTCGTTTCCGAAGGAGTTAGGGGACGTGTCCCCACGGTACGAATCCGTTTTAATTGATGATTACGGTCGCAGTCCCACAGCAGGCCGTGTGCATTACGCGCGCCGCATCGAGAGATTTTTCACTTGTTTAAACGTATTGGCATTATGTGGTCTTATTTGAACGCGTTGGTCTTCTTTGAACGCGTTCGTTCCAGTGCTGCTGTTGGGGAAGATTCGACGAAAATTGTAATCGTTATTATTATTAGCCTGAAATAATAATAAACCTAAAATTCATGCCTGATTACACACACGAACACACAGACATACATGTTTATATATGTGTATATGTATATATATATACATACATATATATACATGTGTGAGTGTATGTGTGTATTTGACTTTGTGTATTTATTTCAGTTATAAAATAAGTTGTCATTCCTTCACACACACACACACACACATATATATATATATATATGTATGTATGTATGTACGTTTGTGTATATATATGTGTGCGTATGTGTGTTTGTCTTAGGCTCTGTATGTTTATTTCAATTAAATAAGTTTTCATCCTTTCTCTTGCATTATAGGAAAAGACAGGGCAATCCCAGTTACACCTTACAGATTGCCACACATCATTCCTATTGACCTAAAGTATAGGAAACGATTTTGGGAAACATTATGAAGAAAAAGAACTTGTAAGAGAGAGAGAGAGAGAGAGAGAGAGAGAGAGAGAGAGAGAGAGAGAGTAGGAAGGCCTTGTTTGCAGACTGGTTCTTTAGATGGGGAATTTCTGGGAAGCTTTCCATAAAAACGAAACATACCCGCGAAGGCCATTTGAGGTCGACTGTAGGAAATTCTCTCTCTCTCTCTCTCTCTCTCTCTCTCTCTCTCTCTCTCGTGTTTACCTTTGTCTTGGTATATTGTCCACATAATATTTTGTAAACATTCTGTTTTGTGGGATCTTGCTTAGCAGGCGTATGGCCTTTGGTTTTTTCATGTAGAAGTAGGAAAATTTATAATAGTAATGTCATCGATGGGTCACTTATGAATACAGTTTGAAAATATGAAGGTGACAAAGATACAATAACATAAGAATCGGCTTATATATATATTATATATGTGTGTGTGTGTATGTTTATATGTATACTGATGTTTTTATAATATACAGGATATATACTCATACATATTCTGTGTTTTTATTAGCAGGCTATTTGTAAACAATGCAAACAGAAGAGATCGCATCTTCCAATAAAACTACCCGACCTCACTATCTCCCCTGAGTCAGTGAATAATAGCAACACCTGCCCTAAAGAAATCCCGTGCCTCCTGCGCAGCTGGTGTTGCTGCCTCTGCGCAGATGGTGTTGCTTCGTGCGCAGGTGGTGTCTCATTATGTCTTGAAGAAGCCCTGAACCTTGCACTTGTGTAGAAGGCGTGTGACGTCATCTTGAGTCACACTCTTAACACACTCTTCAAGGAGGGGTCGTTCTCGCTTCTCAAGTGCCCGTGTACCCGGCCTGCTCACGGGGCACACGAAGGGGGAGGTGGGGGCTTGGCTGGGGATGGGGAAGTTCTGGGGAAAGGTGATGGAGAATTCTTTCTTGTGTTTAGAGGACGAAGGTATACGTGAAAATTTTAGGCCTACTGTCGTAACTGCGTAGCAGGGTTGAAGACAACAGTCAGAGGTCAGCTAACCGTTGTATCTGAAGGCATATCGGGGCGAAAGATTCTTGTGTATGCCTCACCAACCACCATTATTCTCTCTCTCTCTCTCTCTCTCTCTCTCTCTCTCTCTCTCTCTCTGGCCTCGTAAGACATGTGGTAACGCGTTCAACATACATCTAAACTCCCAGCTTTCGATCCCCGAACCCAAAGAGGTGGTAGCGGTATGGACGTGTTCCTTGGAAATCTATGAGGCCTCTGTTGACCAAAGCAGTGACTTTAGTATCTGGTTGTGGGTCTAAGAGAGAGAGAGAGAGAGAGAGAGGAACAGCGAACATGTGTGATGAGGCCTCTGTCAAAATGTTTACCTGCTCATAATTAAAAGCAGAACGCCCTTGACGAGGTAAATTCTTCACCACATTGAGATGAAACCATTCGTAAGATATCCTTTGTCCCATAAGGAAGAAAAGGGCAGGCATATATTGCAAAACAGACATTTATGCTTGCTTCCCAGTTCTCTCTCTCTCTCTCTCTCTCTCTCTCTTTTGGACCACCCTTTACAAATACCATCAACCAATTAATTTCACTCAAGAACGTAAAGGGATCGAGGAACATAATGCAAAACAAGACAAGGTTACAGGTCTGTAAAAGAACAACCACTCCCCCCACCCCCGTCTTCTGCCTCCTAACCCTCTCCCCCGTCCCAGTTTTCTCCTCAACCTCCAATAATTTTCCCATTAGATGAATTCCAGTGAAGAAAGGAATCGAATTACTTGATAGGAATAAAAACCACCTGCCTGCCTAGGAGAGAGAGAGAGAGAGAGAGAGAGAGAGAGAGAGAGAGAGAGAGAGAAAATGTTGAGTAGGAGACTGAGTGTGATTTGGAAAACGATATCCAGCAAATGAAAAAAAGAGGGAGATATATAATCATTACATAATATTAATCAGGAGAAAGAGAGAGAGCATGGTAACTGAGAATCAGCTAGAGAGAGACTTGAAGAATATCAGTAAGAGAGAGAGAGAGAGAGAGAGAGAGAGAGAGAAAATCATGGTAGAAGAATATTTAGACAAGAAATGAAATTATATATTCATACAATTAATGATGAATTCATTAGTTCCTGCTGAAATTATTCGTGTTATTACTTGCTTATGTATATTATATCGTCTCCGTTGTGTGTGTATTTTGTATTTGCATATGGTAAAGAACTGAAAATATTATGATTATTATTATTGTTATTATTATTGGCCGAAGTTATCGGTCCAGACTGGAAAATCTTC
>NC_089749.1:47158552-47173552 GCF_040412425.1 Macrobrachium rosenbergii | reverse complement strand
TTTTAAGAATTTACCTTTTGCGTGATGGATTTATTGAGACTGGTCTGAAAAATTGTGTTAAGAAAACTCTCTCTCTCTCTCTCTCTCTCTCTCTCTCTCTCTCTCTCTCTCTCTCTCTCTCTCTCTCTCTCTCTCTCAAAGATGGATCTAATGAAAATGGACTAAAGAACTGTGTAAAGAAAACTCTCTCTTTCTCTCTTAAGATGGATATAATGAAAATGGTCTAAAGAACTGTATGAAGAAAACTCTCTCTCTCTCTCTCTCTCTCTCTCTCTCTCTCTCTCTCTCTCTCTCTCTGTATCAAAAAGGAAAAAGTCATCTACGCTTTCATCCGTATAAGAAAATCATTTTCAGAGGTCACAAAAAAATCCAGTCGTCTAGCCTCTCGTTAGGTGAAACATTCTCAGCAAAATATGTCTTAAATTTCTCGGGAAAAAAGTCATGAGTCATCAAATTGTAGTCGAATTTTATCTTTTGTAGACTAAATTTATAAATCTAATATTTTTTGATGTATTTATTTGTGAATTTAATAGGAGTCTTTTCTTAATTTTTCAATAATTTTTTTTTGTGTCCTACGAATATCGAGTGAGGGTGTAGGGGTTGCTCCAGAGGAAGGAAAATTAATTATATATATATATATATATATATATATATATATATATATATATATATATATATATATATATATATATATATATATATATATATATATATATATATATATATTTATAAATAAATACATCATTTTATTTATTATATATATATATATATATATATATATATATATATTTTATATATATATATATATATATATATATATATATATATATTATGTATAAACCTGCCCATTTTTATGTAAACCAAGATATTGTTAAATAATTATGTCTATATTTCTGTACTTATAATTTACCTGCAGACTTGTACCTGACATAAGATACTATTGACTCACATTTTTTGCTCGTGGTTATTTTTTTTTTATTTTTTTTTTAATTTTTAAATAGTGCACAGTAATTTTAATAGCTTTCGTCAGAAACAACAAAAATTAATATTTTTAGCAGCAATTTTCAATTAAGACTACTCGTGTTACGTCAAAATGAACGCCCCCTCTCTCTCTCTCTCTCTCTCTCTCTCTCTCTCTCTCTCTCTCTCTCTCTCTCTCTCTCTTAGAAACTTTGCCTCGTAAGTATAGCTGGAATCGGAAGTTGCTCGCGGAATTGCCCTGTCAGTTTCGATAGGAACACAGGGCTTTAAGAAATTCTTGTAAAATAATATCGCCATCTGTCGGCAGCGGTGTTCATTCAGTGAAAGTTGTGTAATGTTCCATTGGAACGTTAAAAAAGAAAGTCCTTTGTAAATTTTACAAGACCTATGAGCGGTACATAGGCATTCGTATAATTCGAATTTCGCAGTAGTTTATCGATGCTGTCATAACAAATCATAGGACGCCATTTACCTTTAATTCTAGTGTGTTGACTAAACTGAATTGGGGACCAATGAATTTGAAATGCATCCTATCATGCCGATTCTCACCTAACCCATCTTAGGTCGCCATGTCTTGCCTAAATCGTCTTAATCCTCCAGTATCCCCGCCCCCCCCCCCTGCCCACTGAGCCTTAGACTGGCCGATGCACTAAAGTCACGTTTTACCAATTGCTGGTATGTTGAAGTGCATTGCATAAGATCTGACGTCAGTGCAATCATTCTTGCATTAAAAGATTTTAAAAAGAATCTTTGGTATTTCATAATTGCATAGATAACAGAAGAATTGGCTTCTAGGTGTTAAATGTGACTCTTATCAGACAATCTTAATTAGGCATTTACGTGGAGGAAGTGACAAGATCATGTTGCGTATAAAGTTTTACAAACAGAAAGAATGATCCCAAAGCCCTCGTCCAAAATGGTTTCTGATTCGACCAAATTGATCTCTTGTATTATTGACACTTTTCATGCGATTTTAAGTATCCATTACTATTTTTAAGTTCGTTTGCCAATGAGACTGACATCTTAGTGCCCATTTCTAGCCCAGGCCTGTAGAAAACAAATTCAAAGGAAGAAGCGTTGGGCTTAACCTCTAGGAATGAAGGTTATAATATTAGGAAAAACAAAGAGGGGGAGACTTCCAAAGACCGTTAGTAGCAAGAAAAACTGCCTCAGAGGAAGGTTAACGGGAATGTTCTGTTTAACCACTGTTGCACATACGAGTTTAATAAGATGAAATGTATATCTAGTTGGTTTATTTTATTTTACGTAATTTTAGTTTTCTGAAAAGAAAACTATTGTGCCGGCTTTGTCCGTCCGTCCGCACTTTTTCTGTCCGCACTTTTTCTGTCCGCCCTCAGATCTTAAAAACTACTGAGGCTAGAGGGCTGCAAATTGGTATGTTGATCATCCACCCTCCAATCATCAAACATACCAAATTGCAGCCCTCTAGCCTCAATAGTTTTTATTTTATTTAAGGTTAGAAATTAGCTATAATCCATTGGCCACCACCAGACCATGGTTAAAGTTTCATGGGCAGCGGCTCATACAGCATTATACCGAGACCGCCAAAATATAGATCTGTTTCCGGTGGCCATGATTATACGCTGTACAGAAAACTCGATTGCGCCGAAGAAATTTCGGAACAATTTTTACTTAGTCTTTTTAAGTTGATAAATATTTGCAGTCGACGTCATTGAACTTGTGATTGGTGGATGCACATTCCCTTCACAATCCGTCAGAGGTTACAGTCCAAAAGCATCGACCAGTGAGAAGCGAGATAGAAGTTTCAATGACATCGGCTGCAGATATTTACCGCCAGCTTAAAAAAAAAAAAAAAAGCTAGTACTGAAAGGTTCATTGCCATACTACGTCGCGTGACTTTCGAAGAGGATGTTTTAATGGATGTAAGCTGCAGCATTTTCACAATAACTCCCTTAAACAAAAGTTTCATTTGTTTTATCAGATCACACCTGATCGAAAGCACCGGAAGCTTTATCAAAATAATTTTGTTTGAAAACAAAACTGCAACGGATTTACGATATCAAACTTCATTAAAATATGTAGTATCTTAAAATTAAAATCTCTCTTCGTTAAAGAGTCTTTTAGCTTCATCAAATCACGGATGATTAAAAGCTGTAATATCCCTTTCAAATCACTTTAAATCGAACAGTTCAACGACAGAGTTATCTGTCTGGCGTAGCAAGTTGGCTATAACAGTCTTGTTTTTTTCGTCTGCAATCGAAAGGTCATATTGATAAGGTTGTAAATAAGATAACAAATAAGGGAAAAAAAACTGTTGATCGTTTAATCAGGTACCATAGCTCTACCTGGTACGGTCTAGATGCATATACGAGTGATAGCGGAAACAATGGGTTAATTGTGTTGCGTGCGTGTGTTTTGTGTGAGAGAGAGAGAGAGAGAGAGAGAGAGAGAGAGAGAGAGAGAGAGAGAGAGAGAGAGAGGAGGAGGAGGAGGAGGAGGGTATGTGCAGCATTGATAAAAAGTTCTTTTTTGCATACATGCATTTGCTTGCGCAAGCATGCATGCATATGAAAGCATAAGTATTCTTGTTTTCCTGTTAAGGTAGGAAGTCTTTTCTCAGAATTCGTTGTGTCCTCATTCCTGTAGGAAATTCTTGTGTTATTTGTACAGACATCTTAAGCATTACTTATTCTCGATGTTCAATATATTCTGCGAATCTCTCTCTCTCTCTCTCTCTCTCTCTCTCTCTCTCTCTCTCTCTCTCTCTCTCTCTCTCCGAGAGGTCCCGAATTCGATCCCTGATCTCGCTGGAACACTTTAGAACTTTCCGTCAAACTGTGTTATAAATTTGTTAACCTAACTAGTACATGATGTATCTGGTTCAGCTGCGATGGATTGCAAATATATATATATATATATATATATATATATATATATATATATATATATATATATATATATATATATATATATATATGTGTGTGTGTGTGTGTTTATATATGTATGTATGTACGTATGTATGTGTATCTATGTGTATGTGTGTGTTTGTGTGTGTAAACAGTTGAGAAATCACATGGAAGTGTTTGAGGTCATCAAAATGTAGAAAAAAAATTCGGGGGACCCGTAAACAGATAATTGTATAAAAGTTTCTCGAATTCTTTTGTGCAAACAAGAATCACAGAGAACTCGTTCATCTTCAACTAGTAGTAGTAGTAGTAGTAGTAGTAGTAGTAGTAGTAGCAGTAGGAAGAAAACCCGTCCTTAGGATCAAGCAAGCAAAACGCATGCTTGTTGCCTGAGAACTAATAGCTCGTGGAACCAGTGTGAAGAATATTGGCCCCTCCTCCCTTCCGCCAATCCACTTCCCCTCCTCCCGACCACCTCTCCCTTATCTCATCTCACATGCGAAGTTACTGTGTTTTAGTTATTGCTGTTGATGTAACCAACTGCCCAGCCATGGCGTAACGACAGGATTCCCCAGAAGAATTCTGTGCCCTCCCCCATCTCTCCCCCAAAGCACTCTTCACCATCCCCTCCTTATTTATCCTTTGGATTCTCCTCACCCTCCCTCTTCTCATGCCCGGGCGTCCCCTCCCTCCCTTCCCTCCCCTTCTCTCAGTGCCCCTGGAGTACCTGCTCCCTACAGGAGGCGAACGCCCCAGTCAAACCGCCTCTACCTAGATCCTCTCTCCTAGCTAGCGAGTACCCATTGCCATTTGGCGTCTCTAATCCCAATCTCTTGTTCCCCTCCCTCACCCACCCACCCACCCACCCACCCTCTCCATCACAGACACACGCACGCACAAACACAGAAGTTAGTGATAACATAGTTCTTGGAAGAGGCTTTACAAAGTGGAATTTCCTGGGCATATTGTGATTTGCTGTAGTCTTGCCTCTGACGCGTTTCGGGCGTTGTTTGTTTTTGCGAGTTGAGCCTTTTCTCCTCTTAGCATTTTCCTCCTACAGTATGTTGCGTGATGGTAGGAAATTCCTGGGAATTTCACACGAATTTTTTCCTTACTTGATACTTCGGTTAAACGTGTACTAATGTTCTGAGAAGAGGAGACAGATAGATAGATAGGTTTTATATATTTTACATATTTTATATATTTATATATTTGCCAACGCTTCATTGAATCGTTTACAACTCATTTCTCTAAGTACGTACTTGTATAAGCTTGTGTTTATTTTTTGTTTTTAGGGAAACAGAAAGAGAGAGAAAAGAGAAATTCACAAGTTTTGAGTATGCTTGTTCCTATATCCATGGAGAGTGAGAAAGAAAAAGATAGTTTGTCGCCTCAGGAACTGAAATACGGCGTACTTGTTATAATTATAGGATGGCGATGCACCATAGTATGACTACAATTTCAGGGTACACCTATGCATAGCAAATTCGTATTTCATTTATGTATCCAGCCTGCAAATAAACCATGCATTTCGCACAGAATTCTGTGATTGCATCTTTAGTTCGTTGTTGTGTTGCACTAATGTTTTCGGTATTTGGAAGTTAAAAAAAATCGGAGAAACTCGTGGTTTTAGTCTTTGTTGTAGAGAAGACCTTGAGATCCTTTTCTCTCTCTCTCTCTCTCTCTCTCTCTCTCTCTCTCTCTCTCTCTCTCTCTCTCTCTCTCTCTCTCTCTCAAAAAGTAAAGCTGTAGTTAACTTTATTAACAAGATGTAGTTCTCTCTCTCTCTCTCTCTCTCTCTCTCTCTCTCTCTCTCTCTCTCTCTCTCTCTCAGAAAGTAAAGTTGTAGTTAACTTTATTCACAAGATGTGGTTCCATCTCTCTCTCTCTCTCTCTCTCTCTCTCTCTCTCTCTCTCTCTCTCTCTCTCTCTCTCTCAGAAAGTGAAGTTGTAGTTAACTTTATTCACAAGATGCAGTTGCATGTGAGCATGTGTATATATGTCTGCCTTTGTGCGTAATTTTATCTTCCAAACGAAAAAAATTACGAGTCATGGTGCATGTGTAGAAATAGACCTCTTCCCAGCACTCATGCACTGCGTTTATCTGTTGCAATGAAAAGGAATTTGCATAAAAGGGGGAGAAAACGAAATTAAGCTTGTTACTACTTGCTAGTGCTTTACTAGTATAAATGACATAAAAGAGTATTTCATTCTCTCTCTCTCTCTCTCTCTCTCTCTCTCTCTCTCTCTCTCTCTCTCTCTCTCTCTCTCATTTCGTTGCGTGTGTTTTCCATCATTCTCCTGATGTGTGTTGTGCCTTTATTCCTGTTGTTTTTTGTGTTAGTCCTGTGTTGTTTGTTTGTTCTCACCTGCTTTGGGCTCCTTTTTTATTCCCCGCACGATCTCGAGAAAAGAGCGAAAGTTACGGCTTCATTGTCACTGAATGAATGGACTCATTTTGATGGGGTCATTGTCGTAAACAACCTTGAACCGGTTATATCTGGTTAAGAGAGTTATCGTGTGGAGGTTCCGATATTATCATTATTGTTATTATTTAATGAATATTTATATGTATTGTTATCATCCCAGTCAGCGTTGCAGTCGTTGTTTTTGTTCTTCCTGGCTCTAATGGAAACCTCATTGTAAAATTTATAATAAGAATCTCTCTCTCTCTCTCTCTCTCTCTCTCTCTCTCTCTCTCTCTCTCTCTCTCTCTCTCTCTCTCTCTCTCTCTCTCTCTCAGGTTTTGCCTGGACAAATTAAACTATAATTTGAGAAGTAAGTTCTTTCATGTTGCCCTACTGCGAACGTGGAGAGTTTAAACGTATTCTACTTAGCATAGTTTGCTTTTCATTCATATTTTTCCTCGTATCCGTCACCAGAGATGAGTTTCCAAGACATGAATTGAATAGACAACTAATATCTTTTAAATTATGTTAATATATATGTATATATATAAATAAAATATAAGAAGGCTTCGGAATATTACGCACAATCATATATATACATGTATACTGTATATATATATATATATATATATTTATATATATATATATGTGTGTGTGTATACTGTATATATGCACATATATGTGTGGAGTTCATGTATGTATGTATTGGTTCTCATAGATGCATCCAAAAAGTGTGATGGCTCAAGAGGTTATTCGGTGTGACCATTACAGATACAATACAAATACCTTAGAAAAACTTACCAATAGATCATAATATATATATATATATATATATATATATATATATATATATATATATATATATATATATATATATATATATAAATGTTGTATAGTTTTCCTAAATATCAATAAACACTTAAACACAATAATATGATGGTGAAGATGGCTTTTTACATGATGTTGCGAAAAATATTTGAATTCACTTCATATAAGAATTCATGAGCGGAAATGCTTATATACATCTTTGATTAAGGCTAAGCTCTCTCCAACCTTTTGTGCTTAGGTTGGAATCGTACCATGTGAGTTAAGAATTCTGCATCTGCTTCTGCATTTGCATTCAAGGTTCAGAGTAATTGGCGTATCCAGAAAGTATGAGGAAATCGAGGAGTTAGGGGTCAATGTGGCTAACATACATTCACATATATCTGGTATAAGAGTGACTAGTGTACAGTATATGCACATAGGTATATATATATATATATATATATATATATATATATATATATATATATATATATATATATGTGTGTGTATGTGTGTGTGTGTGTGTGTACAGAATGCAGAAGTATATAAAACGTACACACAAGGACAAACACTCAGTTCGGTGATATCAGGGCTTCTTTTATTCATTTTTGGATCCAGCGTTAAGCAGTTGAGGTGTAACCCGCGGCTTCTTATCTCTCTAACTCCTTTTCTCAGTAATGACAAGTTGGCTGGAGCATTTCCAAGAAATGTAGAACCGCATATCCTTTGAGATTGGCCAATACTACTAATGATATTAATAAAGAAATTGATGATGATAACGCTGCAGATGGTGCAAATTTGATAGAATTTAGTACTATTTCTGCTTTCAGTATTTTGCCATTATTACTACTAATGATGATAAAGATAATATAAAATTTCAGAAACTTTAGCACTACGACTGCTTATGCTATCATCGTTGCTACAAATATTGCTGTCTGGTATCACCACTAATAAATATAATCATCATCATGATTGTCATAATAATGATTCATGTAGTAGTAACGGCGATAATAACAAATATGCTGATAAAAACCTGATAAACCTGATAAAAGCAGTGATAAAAATGATGGTTTGAGAATTTAAATTTTCCAACGACCGATGATCAGTATGCACGCTCTGTACATGTAGATTGCTCTCCTAGTAATGCATGTACTACAACATGCACTACGGTTGGGACTTCATTTCCATTCATTCATTGTTCATTCATCGTTATCAGCATATGCACTCGACACCAGGAACCACCCTGTCACCAGTATCTCTCTCTCTCTCTCTCTCTCTCTCTCTCTCACGAGTTGTACGGCGTGGTACGGTTCGTAACACGGGGAGGCTTGGTACAACAGCATACCCTAAAGGGGGTGGTGCCCGGCGCCGACATGCCCCAGAAACAAGAGAGAAAGAGAGTCTGTCTATCTATCTATCTGATTGAGAGAGGGGCCCTATTAACCTCTCTCTCTCTCTCTCTCTCTCTCTCTCTCTCTCTCTCTCTCTCTCTCTCTCTCTCTCGGAGCTTTTATAGTCATGCAGATGTTTGTTATTCTTTTCTTTTTTATTGTCTTCCATATTTAGTGTTAAGAAAGCCGACTCGGTAACACAGAAGGAAGAGCTGTTTAATGGCCGTCCTTCGTGTCAATTATAATGCTAAGTAAATATCAGGCCTCAGGTGACACTGACATAATTGACTGATTTATTGGTTTATCCAACTGGCGTTACAACCAGGACATTTAGATGTGAGCTGGATGGTGGGGCGAATAGAGAAGGAAGATTGAACGGATAAGTCTTTGGTGATGATATTGGATAGGCAGAGAATCCAAGGCAAAATAAATTGAAGATAGAATGATAGACCTATTGGGAAGGTTAGGAATAGATTAGTATGAATTCCATCAAGAATTTAATAATAATAATAATACTAACAAACTATTTGGATACAAAAATATGCAAATGACATTATTAAACTACACGTCATGGAACTTTTTGTAGAAGTCATAAATTGAAAAAGTATCGAGATGTATTCTTATCAGTGGATTTTACTACATGTTTATGATGATTTCAAGGTAAACTTAAGTAAAAGGTTGAAAAATAACTTGTAACTTGTAAATAAATGCTATGCTGTCTGTTATCCCTATAAGTGAAAAATACTCTATAGGTTCTCTTGGCAATTTCACTATACATGCGAATGAAAAGATAAAAACCTTATATACTTGGATGATTTGCAGGGTAACGTGTACGTACACGTGGATGATCGTAAAATATCAGTAGGGATTTATTGCGCTCGCATAAACACACGCATACATCACATACACACACACGTATACATATAGTGTACACAAACACATATATATATATATATATATATATATATATATATATATATATATATATATATATCGACTTTGTTTTATAGGCAGCGTTTCCAACAACTTCTCTTCTGCAAAACATAGAAATATTACCAGCTATGTGGTGTTGCCAGATGTCTCCTTAACTTGCTGTGAGATGTATTGAAAGCCGTGAAACTAACTATGCACTGTTTTCACCATTCTACCATCCGCTGTTCTTTCCATATGGTCGAGTCATCTGAAAACATTCCGAAACATCCTTTCACCTACGCAAACCCTTTTACCATCTCTGCTGCGTATCTCCAGTCTTGTCTCTTATCAGTATTTTTACTGCTACATATACTACGCAAATGTTAATTTATCTCTGTACATTATATATATATATATATATATTTCCATATATATATATACACATATATATATATATATATATATATATATATATATATATATATATATATATATATATATATATATATGTGTGTGTGTATATGTATATATATATATATATATATATATATATATATATATATATATATATATATATATATATATATATATATATATATATATATATATATATATATATATATACTTACACGTGTCAAAAAAACTTATTTACCAAATGAAAGAGTACTGAGGAGTTGCCAGATGTCTTTAATCCAATAGTGCAATCCGTAGGTATTGGGAGGAAGTTAGAGAAGAAGACATGGGAAGGACTAGGCAGGTGGAGTAAAAGAAGTATTGGAAAGGAGAGGCCTCACCATCCACGGGGAGAGAGAGAGAGAGAGAGAGAGAGAGAGAGAGAGAGAGAGCAGGATAAAGGTGAGTGGTTCATTGTTTTTAGAGGCTTGGATGAGCTGGTTCATTGTTTTTAGAGGCTTGGATGAGCTACAATGAGCCCTCTGTATAGGCACATGAATCAGCTCATGTTGTGGAAGGTTTCTGTTCAAGGGGTTCAGCTACGATTCACTGGTTCAAGTATGAATGTGGCAGTAATTGTCGTCGTGTCTTTTTCGGGAGCCACCCTTGTTATGGGAAGATTCTTAATGTATATATATATACTGTATATATATGTGTATATATATATATATATATATATATATATATATATATATATATATATATACATAAAATTAGTATATATGTATATATATATAGTAGTATAAAATTAGTAATAGTATTATATATGGTAATGTAAGTTAAAGAGGATAGTTCTTGGCATTAGGTTTTGAGAAAGAACAACAACGATCATGGGAAATTTAGTGTGAAATTGCAAGAAGCTATGGTTTAAATGCTATGGTCAGCGAAGTTCAGTAAACACAAACAAAATAGAAAATGGAAAGCAAGTGATAAGACAGAATGAGAACAGTTACTATCCCCAGAAATTGCAGGAAACGTCTGGTGGCGCAGAGAGAAAAGGGGTGGCCAATTTGCATACGGGAAGCAATTGATTATGCAACAAATTCCGCCCGGGTAAGCTTAAGAAATTTTGGGGAGCCTCTGCCAGAAGGTCGTAAGTTTTAGGGAGGCGGAAATTACTTCGCGAAAATATCGTGGAAAACTAGAAAATTCGGATCCCCTTTTTCCAGGCGTTGCCCGTGATGGAAGCCTCTCTGGGAAAATGCATTATGATAATTCATGGGGAGTTTCTCGCTTTTAGTCGTTTTGCGTTTCTTTTTGTGTTCTTACTGCTTTGGACGTTACTTTTTTCATATATATATTTATATACTGTGTGTATGTATATATAACTAAATATACATACATACACACAAAATATATATATATATATGGATATATACAGATGTATAAATAAAGACAATGGGTTTTGTCTTTATTTATATATTCATCACGTTCCATGTTTTCGTGATTTATTTATACATACATACATGCATACATACATACATATATATATATATATATATATATATATATATATATATATATATATATATTATATAGGCCTGTGTGTGTGTGTATGTACATGCTTTTTCCTTTTAGAGGAGGTAGTGCCAGGTCCATCACGGTCGCGACTCACAGACATCAAGTAACCATCAAGTACTAAACGGTCAATTGACCATATAGGTTATGCAGAAAAAAAACATATATGTATGTATGTATATTTTACACACACACACACACACACATATATTATTTTCAGGAGTTCGTTATATTTGTGTTAATTACGTTCACGAAAAGTATCTTACGACGATGAAGAACGACCTCATGGCTGACATTTCCGAAATCGTCAGTCTATCACTCTGATGAATGACTCTTCATTCCGGATATTGCACCACGTTTAATTGAAGTGTTTACGAGCTGTTGCGGGAAGTGGAGCACAACAAAAGCGCTTATTGAATGACCTTTACTGCCTTGAGTAATTGAAGAGCTGATAAGCCATTCAGGAAAAAGAAAAAAAAAAGCAGAGAGAAATGCCATAACAGGGACACAGCGTTATCAGGAGTCAATGTGTCGAGGTTTTTCCCAGAAATGCTCCGGCGACGCGCCCACGTTGTATCCTCTGGGCTCACTTCTGTACCGAACTTGTACTCTATAGTAGCGTCTGCCGGATAACATATACAGATACATACACACACACACACACACACACACACACACACACACACACATATATATATATATATATATATATATATATATATATATATATATATATATATATATATATATATATATATATATATGCATATATATATGTGTATATATAATATAGTATGCATGTGTTTATACAGATACTTATAGATTGTTTGGTAGACATATGTGTCTGTCTTTTGGTCTGCGTGCTAGCATGTCTGTTCTTTGTGTGGTCCCGTACATCCAGTGGTTATCAAACACAATTGGGGGCGGGGAGGGGGCGGCGGCCTCTTGCTGCCATCCTTTTCCTAAGCAGACTCAGAATCGGGAGGTTAGCACATTCTGGAGTCATCCCTCTTAGAGGAAATTTTTACCAGTAGACTGTCGTTATATGTGTGTGTGTGTGTGTGTATATATATATATATATATATATATATATATATATATATATATATATATATATATATACTATTTATATATAACTGTTTTACATACATATATGGGTGTAAAATCCATTTTCGTCCCATATCCAATGTTTAGTAAGCATCCTCACTGTGAAAAACAAAAAGTTTCCGCTCGAAGAAATATCGCTCATATTAGATAACATTCCTGCTTTCTGTTAATAAAGTCCCCTTTTTTTATGTCAATTGAAACCTGACGATTAACGGTGAAGTGAACGCATTGGCGAACGCGCTCATGAACGCACTCATGAACGCACAGGTGAACGCATTCAAAGGACTCGTCTCACTTATTTTTGCAGTGGAAAGGCATGAACCCCTGTCTGCTCAACCATGAATATTTAATTAAAAATAGCCAAAGAATTCTATACCTGGCTTTCAAATATATTTTAAGTCCCTGCCCCCCACACATAGAAATAAAGGGGTGCAATTAGCTTTTTTGGAGTAGCCAGAAAATAACCGGCATATTTTTCGGTTGTATTATTTTCAATGTAGATTTCGCTAATTAATTAACTCGTCTGTTAGGCTGTTTTTTCATGCACATGTTTTTCCGCCTTATTTGCCCTATATAGTAACTATAGAATAATGGAGTTCCTCATGTAATATTAAAAATATTCAATGTTTATTTTTCTCATCTGACCGTCCTTTCTATTGTTATTTTTTTGTGTACAATGGAAGCGCAAGATACTTTGTCAGTTCAGAACGATAAAGTTATAAATGCTCTCATATTTTTATTCAACGTTATTACCCCTCAAATTTTTTTTTTTACTTCGTTTAACCATGTATCGAATATGCACTGGAGCTTTTCATTTAAAACGTTTTCAAGTCGAAAGTAGTGAACCACCTTGACTTTTCACCTTGACTCAGCAATAATGCTTAGCTCATTAAAAGTAAAAGCAACTGATTCATCAACAAAAAATGCTTTGTTATTAAAGACATATATATATATATATATATATATATATATATATATATATATATATATATATATATATATATATATATATATATATATATATATATATATATATATATATATATATATATAGTCACCTACCACTCTTCCCTATAAGAACCAGTAGACAGTTGTGAGTTACCAAATACTGACATAAAATGTCTTCCAGTAATACTAGAACTACCTCCTTCTTGGACTATCCATGAGATACGAACCTGTGCACATATGAAATATTATCTAAAAACTCTGCACGTAACCCAGAACAATATAATATGTAATACAAAACAATATAACATGCAATAGAACATATACGTGAAGGTTCACAAAATGCAGTATGCACTGATGGATCCAAATCTTCTTCAGGCTTGGGATCTGCAGCCATATCACCCAACAAAGCATACCAATTTTCCTTGCCCAACAATGCTTCCGTTTTCACAGCAGAATTATCTGCAATAGGATCAACCATTAAATTTTTAAAGTTCTACCATTACAGAAATATGTCATTTTTATCGGCTCTAGAAGTGTTGTAGAAACCCTTCAAAATTATAGTCCAAAAATTATATAACGATGGTAAAAATGCAGAAATTTGTTGAATTCCTGCCCAGGCAGGCGTTGAAGGAAAATAAGAAGCCGATAAAGCAGCCAAAATTACAGTTGCTGTGTCAAGGTCACAAGTAGGCATTCCTATTAATGATTATGTAACACCTCTAAAACCCATTATAAGCAGGAAATGGCAAAATATAAGAAACAGTGAACGTGATTGTAACAAATCAAAATAAATCAACCCGCCCAGTGTAGGAATATAGAGTTCTTCATATGAAAAGGACAAACACAATCAAGTAATTTAGATTCCTCATAGAACTGTTCACTCTTGATGCACAAACTGTCGAGTAATACTAACGGACAAACATTTTTTGTGATGCCACAATATAATCGACAATTTGGTAAGTTTTGGAACAGATCATTTATAGAATTTTTATCAGATTCTCCGTCATTTTCAGATACGTGCCTCATTTATGAAATTTTTAAGGAGCTGTAATTTAATATGTAAAATCAGAACGTTATCATTAATAAAGGAAAATCCTTCGGACCAACCCGGTAAAAACTAAATAAATTAACTCTGTGGTCTGGTTAAACTACTTAATAATAATAAGCCTATTGTATCCAGTTGTATGATTTATTAAACCTGGTCCACTTGATCTATTTTACAAGCTTGAAGGAAGGTTCTGGCATTCCAACTTTATATATTGTAAGTACAGCTTCGGACTGGTACTTTCCTGGACATTAATTTTTAGTTTCTGTTACGGAAAGTTGATATACACTGTTTCCAAATTTCGCTACTTTTCTTTTCAGAGACTAGGTGGCTCCAGAGGTGTTAAATCAATTTTCCATTTTAACGTTAGTGTTCGTTTCGGTACAGCAGTACACAACATATGTATAATGATGGCTTGAGTATTTGACAGTCGGTGGAAATGGAAGAGAATGAGAGTTGTGGAATAGGATGTTTGATGAAGCGAGGACAGGGCGGCCTTGCAATTGCTGCTTATAGATGCCGGGGAAACAACTTTGAAACAG
>NC_089749.1:47143552-47153552 GCF_040412425.1 Macrobrachium rosenbergii | reverse complement strand
GTATTTGGAGTATGTTGATATAAAGCCCAAGAAAAGTAAGCAAATGTAGACATGTCTATAATCTGTATAAATGTGAATGTAACTAAACTTGTGAACTTGTATGTATGTAAACTTGTGTCGTATAGAAATTTGAGCTGCGTAACCGATCTAGACAAAATTTTGCACACGGTCCTCATTTGACCCAAGGAAGGTTTTCATGTAGGTTTCAAACCTGTATCCCCGCCCTCAGGGGTACCTTATTTACTGCGGGTCCCGGCAAAGACTCAGCCACGGGATGACAATTTGGACTGGTGTGAAACATGGAGTATTGGAAACATAGGTTCGACCGGCAGCGGGCCGATGTGTGGCGCGCTCAGTGTCGGGCCGAGTAGCACGACTTAGAAAAACAAAAGTTTTCCTGCATCCCCTTTGAATTCTTTGTCGTGTAAAGTATGTATACTATAATTAAAAGTGCTTTTCTTTCCTGTGAGTAATAATTCTATCTAGACTTCATTGCTTTAAATAAACATGTTAATCAAAACCACACCACTTTTGATTTCCTTTCTAAGGTAAATGATAGACTGTCATTTAGAGTTTTTCTGGGGAGTGCCAGGTTGGTCAGATAGTGTGTATGTATGTATGTATGTATGTATGTATGTATATATATGTATGTATGTATATATATATATGTATAAATATACATATTTGGATATATATATATATATATATATATATATAATTCAGTATATACATGTATGTATATGAATAAAAATATATATACATATACATACATGCATATATACATACATAGATACCCATACACAAAATTAATCTGTGCCCAAATAGATAGGCTTACACTTTTAAATATGTGATATCTGAAAGGCTTGCTATACTTTCTTTCCCAGCGCAACCAGTGCAGAACCAAACGTATATCTAGAATTAAATCTAGAAGCTTAGAGAAACTAAGGAACGCCACCTGTGAAAAAAAAGAAAAATACGATGACGTCTCCACCCAGACGGAGAATTGAACAATGTCGAACTCAAGGATCACTGACGTTTAAACATAGCTCCCAGTTCCTCCCAAGCACCTGCCTGCCCTCGGTGCAGAACAATCAAGCTTAATTGATCCTGCAATTGGACTAGCAATTTCATAGTGGGATAGACTCAGCCGTTGCTGCTCCTGATACGCGGTGCGACACGTTCCGTTTTCTCGTCGGAGTTTTGCGCCTTTTATGCGAGCAGGTCCTTCCTGTTGGCTTTCGATGACGCCCTGTTGTCGTGAGAGCATGGATTTCCATTCTCAGTTTATTACTGTAAACAGAGTTATTACTAATTCAGAAAGAGATGATGAACTTTGTTCGTTTGCAAAGTCATGTCTTACATGTTAGTTTTGTTAAGATATATTTGTATATTTTTGTATTTAATGGTGTCCTTCATTCAGAATAATCGTGCACTGACTAATTGCTTATCTAGTAATTCATTCAGGGCTTTTTTATGCGTGGTAATTGGTCACAAGTGTTTATAATGGTAGTCTTAATTCGCTCAGTTCTCACATATGGAAGTTTAATCAGCTTTGTTTTTACCAGCGAAGTATTGTATTTATATGTTTGTCTCTAAGGAAGCGTAACTACGCATATATTTAAATGAATGTTTTTAAGAGTAATATATATGTATATGTGCGCAAACACACGCGCACGCACACATACGCACCAACCCCACCTCACCTGCAGTAAACCTGAGATCGATCCCGGCCGGGAGAAAACGACTTTGATCGGTTTTCCGGTAGCCCTATAGTGCCTTTGTTAACTTACTCAGTAATTGTTTACCTGAAAGTTAGTAGAGTGTGGTAGCTCGTTTCAGGGTGGACAAAGGCATGTGGCTAGCGGTGTTATTAAAAGTGACTTGCCATGAAAATGTTTTCGATATAAAAGACGCAACAGTTCACGATTTACACCAGTATTTCATTGTTATGTATGGTACGTCTTCATATATATATATATATATATATATATATATATATATATATATATATATATATATATATATATGTATATATATATATATGAAGACGTACCATATATATATATATATATATATATATATATATATATATATATATATATATATGTGTGTGTGTATATATATATATATATATATATATATATATATATATATATATATATATATATATATATATATATAACTTTTGAGAGATGTGCAAAGTGAAGAAACTCCTCCGAATTTTCATTGCACACGTTTTTAATTTTATATCCGTCTCAGTCATCGTAATTATTGAGCAAAACAGTCGGAAGTATATTCATTGTACTGCGACGCATATTAGTTCAGTGCTTCTGCATTCCTATGCATATACCTGCTATAAAAAAACAGTTCTACGTAGTTTTCGTTGTAATTGGTACAATTCTTCACGATCGAGTCCCACCTAGACGCGCACGAACGTCAAGGCTCGAGGTCGATGTGTCCTCGCAATTCTTGGTTGCAGAAAAGAGCCTTCTGGATGAGGGGGAATTCCAGCGTGGCGGTGACAACCATTTCCATATTAACCAAGCCGATATTCAGTCGATAGATGCTCTTGACCACCGGAGCCACCTTCCAGTCTTTCTCTCTCTCTCTCTCTCTCTCTCTCTCTCTCTCTCTCTCTCTCTCTCTCTCTCTCTCTCTCCTTTTACTCTTTCTCTCTCTCTACTCTCTCTCTCTCTCTCTCTCTCTCTCTCTCTCTCTCTCTCTCTCTCTCTCTCTCTCTTCTCTCTTTTACTAGTCTCTCTACGTTTTTAGTAGTCTCTCTCTCTCTCTCTCTCTCTCTCTCTCTCTCTCTCTCTCTCTCTCTCTCTCTCTCTTTACTAGGCTACGCTTTTTACTCTCTCTCTCTCTCTCTCTCTCTCTCTCTCTCTCTCTCTCTCTCTCTCTCTCGTCCTCTGGTAACACCTACAAGACGAGCTCCCCCACATCTTATACATGTGACCATTACCTCGGCAGACGGACGGACGGTGGCTGCGTTTAGCGTAAGGGACGTACTCAGAAAATATTCACTTCGCCATACGCCGTCTAATAAGCCTGTCAATATCTGTCAAAGTGCCGTCATGCCGGTGATGTAGCCCATCGCAGGGCCATCATCGGGTACGCTAGGACGTCCCTTTTCTGCATAAAGGGGAATGGGATGAGAATGGGATGAGAAATGGTATAGGGGCGCTGACCGGAATTGATGAGGAGGACTGACGGCGGCAGGGGACGGAGGTGCTGTCAGAGAGAGAGAGAGAGAAAGAGAGAGAATGGTAAATACATGTAGCCAGTAACTGAAATTTGATAGGAAGATAGAGGGATACATACATGCATACATACTTACATATATATATATATGTATATATATTATATATGTAATATATATATATGTATATGTATATATATATATATATATATATATATATATATATATATATATATACATATATATATATATATAATATATATATATATACATATATTTATATATATATGTATATATATATATATATATAATGTATACATACATACATACATACATACACACACACACGCAGAGTCTGAAGACTGCTAAGATCGAGAGAAGAGAGTGAGAGTGAAACCAGCGGAATAATTCAGACGCTTCGTTTTCTGGTCCCACAACAACGTTTTGGCAGCTGCGTGCCATCGTCAGCGAATCCCCAAGGGAACCGCACAGGACTTGTAGGGGTGCCTCAGTAGATATTCCTTTGACGACATTTGGTTTCCTCCTCCTCCTCCTCCTTCTCCTCTTCTTCCTGTGAATCATCAGCAGCCTCTGTCTCCTCCACCTTGTTATTTCTCTCGGTTTTACTTCGTCCGTAGTGAATTCAACTACTGCTGAAGCCTTTCCTCAGATCATCGGCTGATGGCATTGTTGCCCGATGAAAATTTTCATGATAGCCATAAATTTGACTTTTATAATTATTACCTTATCCCACGGAGTTGGAAGGAAGTTATCTTTACGCCCATATTTATACATGCGTGTATGTTTAATGTTTGCCAGATATTATGAATGTAAGAACGGTTCTTAATGAAGAATTATAATCATGTTCGGTAGATGACCTCGAGTTGGTCAACATTTGATACATTCTTGCTCAGAATTTACGTTATGTTCCGTAAATAATCACGCCCATATTTTGGGATTCTCATTTCAGTGTAAGCGTTGAATCTCAAAATTAAATGAAAATTTCGAAGTCGTAAAATTAAACGGACATTTTGAACAATGTAAAACTTACTTTAGATCTGATGAACGTCATCAGTAGACAATAGATATTTAGCCTATACAGTAAAAAGGAAAAGGCGCTTAAAACTTGATTTAACTAATAAGAGTTGGTCAATCCAACACAAGTAATACTATATGAGAATGAATGAAATGAAAATATTTTTGCGGTTCTGTGTTTATACAGTGATTAGATCTCGACCTTGGCCGTCGACCCAGCTGGAGTTCGAATCGCATCTGCAGTGGGGAATCTCTCCTTCCATGTTATTTCGCATTTCAGTTTTCGACTTAAATGAAGGATATCCACAGAATATGGAAATTTAGTGGATATGGAGGTCATGTAGTCCTTACAGTGAACATAGCTAAAGATTATATATACAGTATATATATATATATATATATATATATATATATATATATATATATATATATATATATACACTATTTCATCATACGCCGGTTTTCAGGAAGCATTACTAGAGTGAGATTGCTAGCCCCTTGCCACGCCCCATGGATGTTCAAGGGGCTTGTATGCCGATTTTTTTTTCTTTCCTGGTGGTTATCCATCCATATACATACATACATACATATATATATATATATATATATATATATATATATATATATGTATATATATATATATACACATGTATATATAAATATATATACATGTATATGTACATATATAAATATATATATATATACATTATATATGTATAATATATGTAATATATATATACATATATATGTTACTGAAGAAATGTTGCGACCCCTCCCATCAGGTTTTGTAGTACGTGTCGACATACACCAAAGGAGATAAAAACCAACCGTCGAAGATTAGACTAATATAGAATCATATATATGTAACATTATATATATATATATATATATATATATATATATATATATATATATATATATATATACAGTATAAGTACGTATGTATATATTGATATATATAATATATATATACACACACACTATATATATATATATATATATATATATATATATATATATATATATATATATATATATATATATATATATCACTGCGAGCACACACGTACAAGTTATGATTCCGTATTAGTGTAGTCTTTGACGGTTGGTTTTCATCTCCCTTGGTGTATGTCGACACGTACTACAAAGCCCTGATGGGAGGGATGACAACATTTCTCCAGCACCCGATACCTGGGGTCCATCTTCGACGATGTATAAATATGAATGTATATATATACATATATATTATGTATATGTGCCAAAAACCATCGGTTAATACAACCCGATGGCTTTATTTATCTCTGCTCAGAGGCAACCATTAGTAACAAGGGTCAATGGCGAAATGTTGCTGTTAACCCTGAAGAAAAGACTCATAGTAGATTTGTGTGGGAACATGGGAACGCCCAAGTTCCAGAGCAAGCAGGTTGAGTGAAATAAAAGATCACTGAGTTATGCAGTCTGATTATCACCCCCGATAGAGTAAGAAAAGAAACAAGGCAGAAAAAATGAGAAAGAGAGAGAGATTGAAAGACGCAAAGGTGCAGTCACTGATGGGACTAATGGCCTTTTGATTCAAGTCTGCCGAAGAGCGAGGAAAAAATATGAATCAAGCATCGCAAATTTCATATAGCAATATTGTAAACATGAACCGGTAGAGTCCTCGACCAGATAAAACTGAGGAAAAAAGCACTGCTTCGAAACGAAGATGATTTCCCAATTGGAAGTGCGTCGATTTCATTCCAGAGTGTCATTGTGGCTCGATGGATTAGTGTGACTGATTCCTCTTTTCTATTTTTCTTTTTCATTTTCTGCATCGCTATTATTACTTTGATTATTACGATCATACGCTGAATAGTATACTTCTTTTTCCGTCATGGAATTTTAACCAATCTTCTGTATTTTATTCCTCTCCCCCTTAATTTTCCTCTTGTTTTTAGCAGGCCAGATAAGAGGAAGAGGCTGCCGGTTCCATATAACTTTACCCGTCCTTCTCTAATCTTCCATTTTTCAAGAGGCGTGTGTGTTTCTTCCTCCTCGATGATTCCGTGCTGGTTTTCTTCTCGTCTGTTTCTTGTGTCAGTTTCTTCCCTCCTCTTCCAAGTTTCTGTTTTCTTCCGACCTTACCCGTTTTCTATTCTCCTCCTAAATTTTGATCCAGCATATTGCCTCCTACCTTTTCGTTATCTTTCGTCTCTCCGGGTCTTTTTATCGTTTTTCCTCTCAGATTTTCTCGTTTTCATTTTTTCCCATTTTTCGTTGATTCCTTTTATCTCCACCGATTTTGCCTTCCTCTTGTCTTAACATGTATTTTATCGTTTCCCTTTTCTTCACACCTTTTTTTTCGTTTCTCGTTTCTTCCCCTTTTTCGCATTTTGTTTTATTTCCGCTGTTCTGGTTCCTCTTGTCTTCCGATTTTTTCTTGATTGCCTTTTGTTTCCTCCTTATGTCGTTTATTTACTCACTTTATTATTTCTCCAGTCTCCTTTTATTTTCACCTATTGTCTTTCCTCACTTTTTACTACATTTCTTTCTCGTTTCTCTTCCCTTAACAAGTTTTATCTTTTTTCATCCCGTCTTTGGTTAGAATATCTTTTCTTCGCACCTTTAAATCCGGGCAGAGTAAATAAAAGGTGTTAAATGCAAATTGAAGTAATAAAGTACTTCAAAAGAATGGTATTTTCAGCGTCCTTATGAATGACATTATTTATTCTGGTGTTTCGTTGTTAATTGATTGTATTTTACGTGTGTAATATTTATCGACATTTAGTATGCACCTTGTATGGATGGCATTCTTCTTCGTCTGTATAAATAGGTAACACTCATTTTTACGTTCCTCCAGTACGATCATCTTTTAACATTTTTTTTGTGACAGTGATAATTTTTTTTTATGTCGACTGTATTAATTACAGTTCTGTGTATTATATATAGTAATTAGTTCATCTACGTGCACATCTTCAAGATTGAAATCCTGTGACTACAGGAGAACGACATATTTCATGGTTGAAAAGATAGCTAACAATCGTTCTGTACCTCCTTGTTATGATAATTTTTACATGTAAAGTAGTATAAGTCGAATATACTTTTTTACATGTTTTCCAATGACTTTTTCAGGTGCACATTTGAGAATGACGAGACTGCAAAAGAATGGTATTCTTCAATGTCCGCATCGGAGATAATCATCATTTTCAGGTGTCGCGGCATTTTATCACACCACTTAATCTCACTTCCTGTGATATGAAAATCTTCGGTGCTGACGTAAGGTTGGTTATGACGCAAATTCTCCGTGACTCTCATTCTTTTTGGGGTCAGAGGGTAAAGAATAATTATTATTATTATTTTTTTTTTTTTTTTTTGTTTCTTACGGTTCCTTTCGTCAATCATTTTTTTATGGGTGTTGTATAGTTTTTAAGGTTATTTTATCTTTTTTCATAATTTCTTTATGTTTTTGTTTAATGTCACTTCCGCCCATTTAGCTTAGATTAAGAGGTAAAGAATGATTGCATTATTTTCAAGGTTTCCTTCGTCCACTTGTTTTACCATTCATTTATAAAATAGTTTAAGTAAAAGAAAATAGTAAACGAAATACACTCAAAATCCTGTTGAAAACCTAAAAAAGAATTATAGGGTAAGGAACAATAAAGGTAATTTTTTTTGCATCATTGTTTTTCATTCCCTCCATCGACCAACTTTTTTCTTATCGTCTTTATTGTGTAAATTTTACCGTTTTCCTGTTATATTTGTTCTTTACACTATGACGAGTGATAGCGTGTATCGAGACTTACACACGCGCGCTTGCACTTAAAGGTAAGTGATAGTTCAGTTATATATAGGTAATCCAACAAAGAGAGAAATTACATAGCAGTTCTGCCTACAGTCAGAATTTTAACCCGATTTTTTTACAGTGTGTGCGTACTCGCATTTTTCAGTGTCTGTCGTTCTGTTGGTTTATGTATGATTTACCATAATTCTTTCTTTCTCTGTCTCTTTCTAAAAAGAAAATATGTAGATGACTTTTTTTTCTTAGTTTGTCTTACCCCAATCGCAAATTCAAATGTATTCTTGAAAATTTAGAATTTTCTCTTTATATATATATTATATTATATATATATATATATATATATATATATATATATATATATATATATATATATATATATATATATATCTGGTCCTCCCTTTCTCTCTCTCTTCTTATCCCATAGTTGAGTATTATAATTTCTCTCTCTCTCTCTCTCTCTCTCTCTCTCTCTCTCTCTCTCTCTCTCTCTCTCTCTCTCTCTCTCTCTCTCCCTTACTACCCCATCCCTAATGAAGATTCACCACCATGCCAATTAAGTCAAGAACTCTACAATTGCACGTAGTCTGCGTTAGGGTATTTGCCTTCGAGAAAGCAAAAAGGAAAGGAGAGGAAGGAGGAACGTAGGAATGAAATGAGTTTTTTTTTCTCTCTGCCTGGGAAAGGGGTTCAGATGTCACAAAAGCATCAAATTACGCCTTGCATCTTCGGTTACGTGGTGATTACTTGTCCGTAATTGCCATATATATCTTCAGAACCCTAGCTCAAGTACTGTGATTGTTACGATGGAATTGTAATTTGCTTCCGGATGGTAAATATTAATCTGTTTTCTCCTTTTTTTTTGTGATGTAGCTTGGTGTTGCGTGATTGGTACGATGATCATCTGTTTTCCTTCTGCTTCCCGCCTTTAGCTCCGCCAACACAGTCTTTCCTACTCTCACTCTGTTGGTGTTTTTGTTTGTTTGTTAGTTAATATGATGTCCTCAACGTATCTCAAAGCATTATGAATGGATTTTAACCACATTTCGTTTAACTGCGGGCGATGGTCGAAGGAAGAGTTTGTGAGGTTAAGGGATAGGTCCAGATCGAGATTCTGATCCAGGATGTGCTTTGGTGTTGGGGTGGGGTGTATATTTTTATTTATTTATGTATTTATTATTTTGCATTCGCATGATTTGTCACATGCTTTGGGGGGTTAATTAGCAGAAGTTATGGCGTCTGCTCAAGATAAACTTTGCGCTCCTGAAATGATTCTTTTGCTTTGGCTTCAAAGTCTTTTACTGTCTTGACAGTGAGATGCGTATGTATATCAGCTAGGGTGAAGGTCCTTAATACTTTTTCGAATGTCTTTATCGTATCATAAAAATAAAAAAACAATGGGACAGACAGTTCAGTCCCCCAAAAAATCAAGAGAAATAAGATAAAAAGGTTATGGCTTAACCTCCCAGCGACGAAAGGACGTGAATTTTATCTCCCAATAAAATATTAACGCAAAAGGCTCAAACTCACTGGAGTCAAATCTGTGTTCTTATAAAACTTTCATGGAGGTTTTTGAAAACACGGTAACTTTATTCATTGTAAAGGCCTTTTGATTAAACAGATGAAAGCTTTCTTGGATATCTTCAGATTATTTTTAAATCGAAGTTTAGAACTTACCATTGAGAAAGCATGGACTTAAGGTTGAGCATAATTATTAATCGTAAAGCATTTGGATATTAAAGAAACCATATTTTCTTGATGATGAACTTTAAAATTGCTCTTGGCTCTTCAGAAATCACATTCGCACTCGCTAACACACACACACATATACAGTATATATATATATATATATATATATATATATATATATATATATATATATATATATATATATATATATATATATATATTATATTATATTATATTGGGTGTGTATCTATTGTTTGTATTCATGCTTTCCCGCCTCAGTTTAAAATGTTTGGAAGTGT
>NC_089749.1:47126052-47138552 GCF_040412425.1 Macrobrachium rosenbergii | reverse complement strand
AAGCTTAGAATATTTTTTTCTGGCAACGTGCCAAAAATGCGTCTCCCCACGCTAAATCGTACTTAAAATTCGCTGTTGAGAGTTTAGTACCTTAACTTATGTAAAGTATTGGGTGTGTGTGTGTATATATATTTATATATATATATATATATATATATATATATATATATATATATATATATATATATATATATATATATATATATATATATATATATAAGGATACACGCATATATATGTATATATACATATATATATATATATTATATTATATGTGTATATATATATATATATATATATATATATATATATATATATATATATATATATGTATATATATAATATCGTACATATGTGTGTGTCTGCTTGTCAGTAGTAATCTTTGTTGTTTTTGTTAGTATATGAAGGTACTGCATATTTTTGTCTGTGGGAAAATTATAATTATAAGTAAACTGCAACTAGAAAATGTGTGAAATATCTCGCTGCGTTTTAATTACAAGTTCAAGAGCTCAAAAATATATAGTATTTACACGTCTGTAAGCAAAAAATCTCAATAGTTTTTTGCTGTGAAACGTATTTAGAAATATCACAAAGATTTTTATTTTATGAGAAACTTAAAAATAACTATTATCTTCAAGGCCATCTTGCCGTGGTACGCAAGAAAAGTCAGAAGTCTTAACTTGAATGCTAAAGCGTTAGTTGGCAATGTTTGTTGTAAGTTTTGAATTTTTTAATGGTTTTAACATTTTACCATTTCCTGCAGTTTTAATAGTAAAAGTTTTTTGTACTCTGAGTTCTAGTTGTTTTCACAGTTTGGCGATTCCGACTGTTTAAGCCGTTTCACAGTTTTTGTTAGTTGACATTTAAAAATTTTACAGATGAACATTTTTACAATTCAGACCACAGATGTGACAGTTCCCAAAGTTCAAGCAACAACTCATTTAACATTACTAAGATGGTGATGGTTTAATCATTGTTAACAGGTTAGTAACTTTAAACTTTGTAATTTTGAGTTTTTAACAGGTTAATAATTAATGAGCATCTTTATACCACTGTTTTTATCCACTCTCGTCTTACCTGGTTTAATACCTCGGGATATTTTGATAGTTTTATGAGGATTTTCAAGTCGTATTAGTTATGATAGTTCAGCATAAGTTTTTACTGCTCAGACAATATGAAAACATGTAAAACTTCAAGTTTTAAACTTTTTGAAAAATTACCGTTGTCACTTCCCGATAATTTTAAAGGTTTTGACTGCTATATTCCATCAGGTTTGACATTTCTAAGTCTCGGCACTTTAAACATGATAACAGGTATTATTACCATAATAATGAATTTAAAAGGGAAGAGCCAGTGCTGGCTCTAGATCGTGTTATTCTGACCAAAGCAATAGCTTACAGCATGCGTATATGTATATGTACAGCATATATATATATATATATATATATATATATATATATATATGTGTGTGTGTGTGTGTGTGTGTGTATCAAACCTGTTTTTTAAAATTCACTTTACCAGGAAGAGCCAACGTTCGATTTCAGGGTGCGGCAGAGGAGTTCATTACCTTGTAGTTAGCCAAGTGAAGTGGTTTGCAGCCTGGCTGGAGAAGTTCGTGTGGCTAGCATGCTCATCCCCAAAAAGTCCTTTCAACCATAAGGACGTGCGTTCTAGAAGAAACCCTCACTCCCTGCACCACACAATGAAAAAGAAAAAGACAAAATGGTGTATGGTAGACGTACGAACACACACGAACATTCATTCCTCTGCATATCCAAGGACATGGCTGCAAGATAATATTTCTCCTTCTTTCTTTCGGAAAGTTTTTTGGGTTAAGGTTGTTATTTAATGCCCTTCTCCACTCGGGCTTTGTTGTTCTACGATCGACTAACTGTCAGGTAGTTAATCCAGTGTATTAATTAACAGAGACACATTTGACTTTTTCAGGTAACAGGACTAAACGTATGAACCTCATTCCGCTGATATCGTTTCTAAGTACAAAACCTGAATTCAGAAGGTATATGTGCAGCCGAGTCAATACCAGCTTATACCTCTTACGCTGCTTTCTAAACCTGGCAGCGGTTCGAATCCCACTGCTGACGAAGGACTTACCAACTATTATTCCCTTTGGGTGTGAGTTATTGAACGATATTTATGGCTTGATATTTGTTAACATGAAAAATGTCTTGATGTGTGTGTATGTGACAAAAATTCATAATAGCCACGTGTCATCGTATATCTCTATGTATATTTCTTACCATTTAGACATCTATAAAGGACTCCCTATAATCCATCTCTTTAGTCTATACAAACTTGTACCCACCTCTGGCTATATTCATACGAAGTGGCGTTCAGTTTTGGGTTCAATTATCCCGCAGAACTCCCCAAACTTTGCCGTTACTAACACATAGGGAATGCAGGTATGAATATTAAATAAACCCAGACGCTATCTCTCTCTCTCTCTCTCTCTCTCTCTCTCTCTCTCTCTCTCTCTCTCTCTCTGTGAGATATTTATAGTATAGTGCTGAAGGTATGTCAAATGTGTCGCGTCTCAAGAAAGATAAGATGTTTGTTTTTCTCGATGTCTTTTCTTTATTCTTTTTATGAAGAGAAGTTTGTTTATCTTCATTCATTGGGGAACGAGTATGTGGATATGGGCCCTCAGTATATATATATATATATATATATATATATATATATATATATATATATATGTGTGTGTGTGTGTGTGTGTGTGTGTGTGTGTGTGTGTGTGTGTGTATTCAAAGAGTGAAGAAATAGAGAAGTTCAGAGGCCATTGTAGGTATTAAAAATACATGCGTACTTAATAAAACTGTGACCAGCAGTTTATATAATATATATATATATATATATATATATATATATATATATATATATATATATATATATATATATATATATATATTGTACTTAAGTCTGCACAGGGTTTCATGCTCCTCTTATATTGTGAGGATGAATGAGGCAGTGATTGTTTTGTTTTTCTTTGGATCCAATACCAAGAGATTAAAGTTATCGTGAAAAAAAATATATATGTGTGTGTATATATGCTCACATACATACATACACATACTGGTAAAATATGCGCCCGTATGCATTTTACGTGAGTATGTACTCTCAAATACGGTTATCACACTTCAAATTCCACTCTTCTAGTGACGCAATTGGGAGACCTTGACAAAATATGTGTGTAACCCTTTTCGTACTTAGAGCAGGATTTAGACGCCTGTGAGCGTCGTGTGCTGAGAACAAGTGCAGCTGCCTATTTCACCATTTTTAATGAAAATTATAGCTTTCCCCTTTTCCTTGGGTATTCTGCTGATTGCACATTTGACGTTTCATATGTATGTCCTAACCACTGTGATTGGCATTTTTTGTTGGTATATGTATAACCGGATGTAATATGCTTGATTATATATATATATATATATATATATATATATATATATATATATATATATATATATATATATATATATATATATATATATATATATATAACTTGCGTGTTTTAATAATCACAGCTTTTTTCCTTCTGTTCTTAAAATCAATAGCCGTGCAGATTTGTACCTTGTATCTACTTTTTATGTACTAATTTGTAGTTATACACCCAAGTATAACGTAATGAATATTACAAGGAGATATATATGTGTGTATACATATATATACATATATATATACTTAAATATTTGTGTACACACACACACACACACACACACATATATATATATACAATTCATATACAGTATATACAGTTGCGGCCGTTTTCATTACACTTTTTATTGGCCATTAAATATTTTACATAAGGGAAATTCTGCTTCTGTAATGAATTAATTGTGTTTAATTGGCCGAATACCAAATACCGAAGTTTTTATTTATTACTAATGGGAGACAAGGTATTATCCTTATTAATTAAAAAGGCGTGTGGGCATGACTCAGCATTCTTTGCAACTTAATAAGCTGTTGTGCTTGATAACGTCTGATTGAGAGAGGAAGTATTACGTACTTTCTCATCGTTTCTCTATCTTTCGTATAAATCTCTCTCTCTCTCTCTCTCTCTCTCTCTCTCTCTCTCTCTCTCTCTCTCTCTCTCTCCTCCTGTGTATTTTAAAAAAAATTTATAATGTGATTGTATTTTTCTATTTTCAAGATCTATTATTATCCGATTTTATAACAACCTTTTAGTTTTACTTTTCCCGTTTGGAAAACTTTCAATTGTTTTTATATTCGTTTGAATACTTTTCTTCATTTAAATGTCACAACCACTTGATTATGTATGTTTTTTCACCATCCAAATTATTTTATTATATTTCGTAACCAACTGTAGAAACTTCGGCCATTGACCCTGGGACATGTAACGCCAGATAATTCCTAATCGCCTAATCATTTTTATTCATCGTTTCATTAATAAACTTTTTTGACAAATTTCTGCTAATTCTCCTGTAGTCGTCTTAAAGAAGGTGTCCGTATCTCCCTTCCCTTTTCAACCGGGTGGTATGCCCATTTATTCTTCAGATTTATTTCCCTTTCTGTTCTTCTCTATACGCTACAGTATCGCATCTTTTCTCTCTAACCGTCTTCTCGCCCATTGCTAAAAGGTCATTATCCTTGTCTCTTTGACCTTTAGAACTAGATGGTATGCCCATCTGTACCCTCTCTTGTCTTTTTTTACACTTTTTTTTTTTAATCAACTCTCTCTGCATATCTTTTCCTGTCCTCTTCTTGGAGGACAGGATTTAGACTAAAGGAAAGTTCTTCCTACCGGACTTTTCCTAAAGAACGTGCTTCTTAGCTGACATCCCTCAGAGGAAGAAACTTCTGGACTTTGCCCAAAGGAAATATTTTCCAGCTAGACTTTCCCCAAAGATACTTCCTTGTGGACTCTGCGCTAGGGAAAATATTTTTTTGCTGGACTCTTCTCAAAGAAAACTTCCTGATGGACTTTTCCCCTCCCAAAACGTATTCCTTCTTAATTATGCCCAAAGAAAATACTTCGTTTTAATTTTCCTAAAGAAATATTCTACCTAGTGGGCCTTCTACCAGGGAAAATACTTCCATCATTGCTATGCCAAAACGAAAATACTCTTTTTGGAACATCCTCCGCAAAGTGTTGAGAAGGAAAGATTCAAGAAGTCTGATAGACTCTGTCTTCATAAATGAGTTTTTCCTCATTAACTCCTTATCCACAACCTATCGCCGGTTGGGCTTACCTCGTCTCTCAACGCTCCAAAAGAGAGAGATATATTAGTAGAGAGAGAGAGAGCTGGTAATGACGGACAGGGAGATAGATGGTACCAAAGGAAAAAAGAGTCAATGTTACGGAGAAAGACAAACAGGATAGGATGAAGGAATACGTAAAAGGGAGATGATAAAGTAAGGGAGAAAGACAGATGAAGACGCAGTTATTATTAGTATCAGGTTGTTATTACAGCAATAAACTGAGATTGCTCTTTGTTTTGGTCAGCAACAGCAAAGGACTGAATTAACGCTGCTGACGGTATTCACAGAACCATGTCCGTTCTTAACCTCCTTTGTGAATTGTCGAGCATGGCTTTTCGCACACGTGTGTGTATATTCTTATATATATATATATATATATATATATATATATATATATATATATATATATATATATATATATATATATATGTGTGTGTGTGTGTGTTTGTATATGCATGTGTGTAAGTGTGCACAGGTGCATGTGTCTTATATATATATATATATATATATATATATATATATATATATATATATATATATATATATATATATATATATATATATATATATATAATGCATGTGTCTATTTTCCTTCATTTAATGAAATAAAACATCCGTTTAAATCTTCCAACAAGCTGGAAAGTCACAGGATCTCAAAAATCCGTATACCTATAACAACTGGATCACCAAGATTTTTTGAACACGACACCCTGCTTCTCTCCAGTCGTCACCTTATCTCCTGCCTGATAACCAACATTAATTGTACCCGGAGACGGTCTTTAACCCGAATCTCTATCAGGATGAGATAGCCCCAGATAATTTGAATTTCTTCAGATTATTAATTAGTTTACGTGTTATCTGTTTTCGTCTGTCGATGAGTTTTTCAAGGATAGGAAGACAGGATGAGCTGAATGGAGTGCACTGTTAGTGCGTATTCTCTCTCTCTCTCTCTCTCTCTCTCTCTCTCTCTCTCTCTCTCTCTCTCTCTCTCTCTATGTATGTATTTATGTATATATATGTATGTATATATGTACACAATATATATATATATGTATGTGAGTGTGCTGGTTGTGTATGTGTGTGTGTGTGTGTGTGTTTGTGACCATACACTTTTTTCCCTGTGGAAGTGTTGCTGTCAGGAAGTGACAGCCTTCCGGTTTTTTTTTTAGCCAGTTTTGATAGAAAAGGTTGCTAGTCCCAAGCCCTTATTCTTGACGCGAGAGGATACTGGTACCCATAAACAGTTGGTGGAGTGGTTGTCGGTAGCATAGGAGCGATTCACAGACCTATTATTATTATATGTAAGTCGAGCGCTGTACCATTCATCCATGACAGCAATTTAATTGCACTTTTTCTTGTCGAGGGGATAGCTTCAGGAAGTGCTAACTTTCGGCTTTCAGCTTGTCTTCCAAGGTGATGTTGCTAGACCTTTGCCTTTCTGTTCCTTGGCTGATGCCACCACTTTCGACTGACCACCAGGTTTAGATTTCAGTGCATAGTTTTCAACATATGGGTTGTTTTAATGGCACAAGCATCAAGCACTCCGACTAACTTGGGGATCGTCCCTCTCACTAGTCAGGCGGTGTCCTCACTGCTGAATATTTTATATATATATATATATATATATATATATATATATATATATATATATATATATATATATATATATATTTATATATATATATATATATATATATATATATATATATATATATATATATATATATATATATATATATATTATACAAACTGGATGGCATTTAATGGAGTATTTATTCAGAAAAAGTTACAAGCTTTTCGGAAAACAGTCCACATTATCAAGTATCCGTACAGTCCAGATACTACATAATGTGGACCGTTTGTCCAAGAAAGCTTGTAACTTTTTCTGAATAAATACTCCATTAGATACCATCCAGTTTGAATGAGCTACTTTTAGTAATTCAACTAATGCACAGAACAATTGTGTATGTGATAAAGTTAATATATAATATATATATATATATATATATATATATATATATATATATATATATATATATATATATATACATACTGTATATATATATTCCGCAGCCCTATCTAGCCTGCCCTTGAGCAGGTAAAGGAATTCTGACAGTAAAAACGGAGGAGGAGGAGGAGGATTATGACTTGACATCCTTCCAATGCCAGAAACACGTGTCCCCGAAGGAGGCTTCGAAGAGGCACGAGACCTTCTTCTTGTAATTAGGATCTGTCAAAAAGACGGAATTCTGTCGCTCACTCAAGGAGCTGAAGTCGGGCTCGAGATTTAGCCAGATCTCCTGTGGCAGAGAGGAAAGTTGAGTATGTATACCTACAAGTCTTTTTTTTTTTGTTCCAGGGTATGTTGTCCTGGTGGAAATAATTTCAGGAGTGAAAGGGAAAACTAAGACCAGGGAGAAGACAAAAACCAAATGGGGTAAATTCATATATGAAAAGATGGCGAATTCTGGGTTCTTGAGGGAAAAGGCAATTTAAATCCGAATGGCTGTGGAGGGGATTGTGTAATTCAATCTTCCTCTGAGCAGAATATAGAGTAGTATATCAGTGATACTCATCAAATTTTCATTTAGCCAATATTATTAATTCAGAGTTAGAGACTCTGTTAGGCGAGTGTATGCAGCTTTAATATATGTCATTGCCCCGTGATCGAATGATTGAATCAGTGACGGAGTCGAGATTGCCATGGAGCTAACAACCTCATTCCAAAAGATTTGCGGATCTGTGTATCAGAATCAAAAGAAGCGTCTCGTGCAACGCAGACAATTTAAATCTTCAATCTGGCATTGTGTTAATATTCTCTTTGATTAATTGATGCCTACAGTTGCCAACAGTCATCAGGAGTCGCAGAGATAATAATCGCGTTTTTCAGCAACCACAGAATATCACAGATAGGAAAATTCGGGCCTCATTGGTTTGGAAGATTAAAAATCTGGTTTACAACTGCTTGTTGACGTACTGATAAGGAGAACTAAGCGCAGAAAGGGAGTATTTGCTGGTCCAAATGATAATTTGGATGTTACGTAGGATGACTAAGCTTGATGAAGTTATTTTTATTATTTGATTATTGCCCCCCTGCCTGACATTATCGTTGTCACGAGTATATTCTGTAAATTTTTTTTTGAGTGCGTATTCTTTCCTCTCAGAAAAACACACACAATATATATATACATTATATATATATATATATATATATATATATATATATATATATATATATATATATATATATATATATATATACATACATGTGCATACATACATATGTATATATAATATATATTTGTATAGATATATGTGTATATATACAGTTATATATATATATATATATATATATATATATATATATATATATATATATATATATATATATATATATATATATATATATATATATATATATGTATTCTTTCTTATCCATTTTTACTTTTGGTCTTATTCTTATTTTCATGTTAAATATTTTTCCATTTGAAATTAGCCAAGACTTTCCTCTCGTTGGAAAGTCTTATGTAGCTACCCCTCTGCTTCAACTTTCCACCTCCCCCCCCCACCTCCTCTATCTTCCCAGGGCTTTATGCAAGTTATACTGCCCTCAATCCCTAGCTCCAATACGCCGCTTTTCGAGTAAGCGCTCTAGCATTATATACGCAGTTCCTAGTCTCTCTCAGCGTAGCTGGTATTCTAGCCAGAATTTTTTTTCTTTATCTCCAAAGCGCCTTCATAACACACAAACACACACACACACACAAACGTGCGTGCGAGCGCGGCTGTCACGCTATAAATTCATCTACGGCGTCCGGGCAACACGCAAGCTAATAAACTTATCCCTATGAAATTCAAATTTTCCGTTTCTCCATGAATTTCAAATTCACGCTCCAAAGCCCCCCACCCACACCCCCTCCCGCCCACCCCATACCACAAGAAGCCAAAAGCGACGAATAGGGAAAATAGGCTGGCCCTTCCAAATATAGCCCGCCCGCATGCAAATCTGTTAGGCCCATTGGGGAAAGACTTCGGCGGGAGTGGAAAGGGCCTGGCTGGTTCGCAGGCTCGTGGCCCCGCACCCCCTGGTGTTGGGCCAGGGAGGGATTGGAGGCAGGGGCCCGGGGTCTGGTATTTCTCGAATGGTTATTACAGTGTGCTGGTGCCCTTAAATGTTATATTTTGAGAAGTTTGAATTGTTGTTATTAGAAAAGAAAATGAAATTATGTATATGTATATATACATACACACATATATAGTATACATATATATAATATATTTATACATTATATATATAAATATATTATATATATGTGTGTGTGTAACAGTAGATAGAGATAATTGTATGCCGCGTGCAGCAGTAGAATATGCTGTTATTGCACACCGAGTTATATGTACGCAGCGTATTTTTATCAATAGCGCATGAGTTTCATTCACATTACTTTTTACTCATATTCCAGAAATATGATAACTACGTTGTAATTTCTCGCAATAGCAAGAGTTTAAAATATTCGACATCTGATAATTCTAAGTAAGTTCGATCGAAATATTTATATTACTAATGACTCTCCTCTTCCGTAGTTATACGGATGCCCATTTGAAGTCCTAACATATTATCTCCACATTTATTTCTCCTTTAATCTTTGGTAGTTCACCACACGAGATCCTGAGCCAACAAACAAAAGGGAACATTTGGATCCTTAAAGCGACGCCAATAGCATCTTGCCAGGGAACGTCAACGGCTGTTTCTAGCCTCCCGCGGAATGAAAACGTTGCTGTGCACGTTAACGTCGTTAGCTTTAAAAAAAGAAAAGAAAAAAAAGTTAACGTTGTTGGCATAGAAAGTGCTTTTCGGGTAATGACTTCAGAGGTTTGGCTAAATAAGATCAGAGATACAAACTCATTCTAAAGTGAAAGGGTATGGTGCTGCACGAGCTCTGTTTTCAGGCGGTTTTTGAGCATGTGTTACGCAAACGTTGATTCCAATGGCATTTAATACTGTGTCTCATAAGCATTTTATCAGGCAGTTTTGAAGTCATTGTCATGTAAACGTTTTTTCAAATATCTTTTAATACAGTGTCACACAAACACGTTTTCTGGAAGTTTTGAAGCCATTGTCATACAAACATATTTTCAAATATCTTTTAATACCTTGTCACACAAAGACGTTTTCTAGCAGTTTTGAAACCATTGTCATACAAACGTATTTTCAAATGTCTTTTAATCCAGTGTCTCACAAACACGTTTTCTGGCGTTTTGAAGTCATTGTCTTACAAACGTTTTTCTCAAATATCTTTTAATACCTTGTCACACAAACACGTTTTCTAGCAGGTTTGAAACCATTGTCATACAAACGTATTTTCAAGTGTCTTTTTAATCGATTGTCTCACAAACACGTTTTCTGGCAGTTTTGAAGCCATTGTCTTACAAAGGTTGTTTTCAAATATCTTTTAATACCTTGTCACACAAACACGTTTTCTAGCAGTTTTGAAACCATTGTCATACAAACGTATTTTCAAGTGTTATTTAATCCAGTGTCTCACAAACACGTTTCTGGCAGTTTTGAAGCCATTGTCTTACAAATGTTTTTTTCAAATATCTTTTAATACCGTGTCACGTAAGCACTTTTTCCGGCAATTTTGAAGCAGCTTATGCGAACGTTTTTATAGTATCATTTAATAGTGTCAAACGAGAACTTTTTTTTTGGCAGTTTTGAAACCTGTGTTACACAAACGCTTCTTCTGGTATCTTTTAATGGTGTCACACGAGTACTTTTTGTAACCATTTTTGAAGTATATGTTAACCGATCACCTTTTCTGGTATCTTTGAATAATGGCGTCAGACCAGGACACCCACTTAGTTGGTCCTGCGTCAGACATACCATATCTGGCGTCTTTCATGATAAATGTCGTGTGAACACTTTTCTGACACTTCTGAAAACTGCTTTCCGATCGGTTTTTCTGAACTTTTTTGGACTTGAGTGCTCGAACCATTTTTCTTGCCTCTTATAATAATGTTACATATAGTTAGCATATTTGTGCGTGTATATTAAGAGAGTATGACAGGAACAGGTCTTGTTTTGTTTTGTATAATGTTGTCCAAATTTGCACGGGATAGTAATTTTTTTTATGTATGCGCAATTCTAGACGCGCATGTTCGTTAAAGTGATACCTGTCAAGCGCGATTAGGCAGGACTTCAATTTTTACACCATTACTGAATACTTTATGGAAATTCATGACGGCTATATGCTCAAAGGTGCCAAAAATAGGTGCTTGGGCTTAAAAATGTGCCTTTAAAAAAATTTAACTTTCTTGGAGATCATTCGCGAAAGGCTCTCTCTCTCTCTCTCTCTCTCTCTCTCTCTCTCTCTCTCTCTCTCTCTCTCTCTCTCTCTCTCTCTCTCTCTCTCTATATATATATATATATATATATATATATATATATATATATATATATATATATATATATATATGTATGTATATATAGTGTGTGTGAGTTTGTGTTTGTGTTTTGACTGATCGCAGTAATTTTTTATTTTATATGATAAGTTGTTTTTCTGTAATAGTGGGGTTCTATTAAGCTGTTCTTCTACTGTACTGACATGCCGTGAAACATAAACAATCCTATAGAAGATACGTATATTATTATTTAAAACTATATTAATTCATGCGTCCATGTTTTTAATTTGTAAGTCATCAGCAAAATCCAAAATTACAAAATGCTCCGTTTCAAATCCGCTTTCAGGTTTTTTGAAACCGAGAGCAACGCAAAAGGAATAATGTTAAAAATAAAAAGTAACAAGAAACCAAATGAAAAATAGGAAATGGGAAGCAACAAGAAAGCAGAGGAGAAAAGTTTAATGTGTATAAAGAAAGTGGAAAAAAAAAATCCTTGGTGACATTGAGAAAGGCAACACGGATGTCCAAAAGACTGTTTTCTCCTTTCTTGAATCTGTGTTGAGTTTTTTCTTGCATTTTGCAAGTTTCATAGAATAGACATGTATATGTATACATATGTATATATATATATACTGTAGTCGCTATTTATTTATTTATTTATATATTTATTTGTACATTCTCATTCCCTCCTTAGAAAAACAGCAAAATGGTCATGATTACATTTAACTGCTGAATTGTGAATATATGTATACTGTGTATGTGTATATATAATATATATATATATATATATATATATATATATATATATATATATATATATATATATATATATATATATATATATACAGTATATGTATGTATGT